>NC_048300.1:167406078-167684061 GCF_013100865.1 Trachemys scripta elegans
CCTCCTTCTCCTGGTCCATCAGATACTACTTTCGCGCCTTTTTTCTGACCAGGCGCCATAGCTAGCACTGGGATCATGGAGCCCGCTCAGATCACCGCGGCAATTATGAGCACTATGAACACCACGCGCATTGTCCTGGAGTATATGCAGAGCCAGAACATGCCAAGGCGAAACCCGGACCAGGCGAGGAGGCGATTGCAGCGCGGCGACGAGAGTGATGAGGAAATTGACATGGACATAGACCTCTCACAAGGCACAGGCCCCAGCAATGTGGAAATCATGGTGTCACTGGGGCAGGTTGATACCGTGGAACGCTGATTCTGGGCCCGGGAAACAAGCACAGACTGGTGGGATCGCATCGTGCTGCAGGTATGGGACGATTCCCAGTGGCTGCGAAACTTTCGCATGCGTAAGGGCACTTTCATGGAACTTTGTGACTTGCTTTCCCCTGCCCTGAAACGCCAGGATACCAAGATGAGAGCAGCCCTCACAGTTGAGAAGCAAGTGGCGATAGCCCTGTGGAAGCTTGCAACGCCAGACAGCTACCGGTCAGTCGGGAATCAATTTGGAGTGGGCAAATCTACGGTGGGGGTTGCTGTGATCCAATTTGCCAGGCAATGAAAGACCTGGTGATAGCAAGGGTAGTGACTCTGGGCAACATGCAGTCAATAGTGGATGGTTTTGCTGAAATGGGATTCCCAAACTGTGGCGGGGCCATAGACGGAACCCATATCCCTATCTTGTCACCGGAGCACCAAGCCACCGACTACGTAAACCGCAAGGGGTACTTTTCAATGCTGCTGCAAGCCCTGGTGGATCACAAGGGACGTTTCACCAACATCAACGTGGGATGGCCGGGAAAGGTACATGATGCTCACGTCTTCAGGAACTCTGCTCTGTTTCGAAAGCTGGAGGAAGGGACTTTCTTCCCGGACCAGAAAGTGACCATTGGGGATGTTGAAATGCCTATCGTGATCCTTGGGGACCCAGCCTACCCCTTAATGCCATGGCTCATGAAGCCATACACAGGCAGCCTGGACAGTAGTCAGGACCTGTTCAACTACAGGCTGAGCAAGTGCCGAATGGTGGTGGAATGTGCATTTGGATGTTTAAAAGCGCGCTGGCGCAGCTTACTGACTCGCTCAGACCTCAGCGAAAAGAATATCCCCATTGTTATTGCTGCTTGCTGTGCGCTCCACAATATCTGTGAGAGTAAGGGGGAGACCTTTATGGCGGGGTGGGAGGTTGAGGCAACTCGCCTGGCCGCTGATTATGCGCAGCCAGACACCAGGGCGGTTAGAGGAGCACAGCAGGGCACGGTGCGCATCAGAGAAGCTTTGAAAACGAGTTTTGTGACTGGCCAGGCTACTGTGTGAAACTTCTGTTTGTTTCTCCTTGATGAACCCTCCAACCCCCCCCCCGACCCGGTTCACTCTACTTCCCTGTAAACCAACCACCCCACCCCACCCTCCCCTCCCCTCCCGTTTGCAGAGGCAATAAAGTCATTGTTTTTTCACATTCATGCATTCTTTATTAGTTCCTTACAGAGGTAGGGGGATAATTGCCAAGGTAGCTGGGATGGGTGGGGGAGGAGGGATGGAAAAGGACACACTGCATTTTAAAACTTTAACTCTTATTGAAGGCCAGCCTTCTGATGCTTGGGCGATCATCTGGGGTGGAGTGACTGGGTGGACGGAGGCCCCCCCACCGTGTTCTTGGGCGTCTGGGTGAGGAGGCTATGGAACTTGGGGAGGAGGGCTGTTGGTTACACAGGGGCTGTAGCGGCGGTCTCTGCTCCTGCTGCCTTTCCTGCAACTCAACCATACGCTCGAGCATATCACTTTGATGCTCCAGCAGACGGAGCATTGCCTCTTGCCGTCTGTCTGCAAGCTGACGCCACCTATCGTCTTCAGCCCGCCACTTGCTCTGTTCTTCCCGCGATTCAGCCCGCCACCTCTCCTCTCGTTCATATTGGGCTTTTCTCATCTACGACATTGACTGCCTCCACGCATTCTGCTGTGCTCTATCAGCCTGGGCGGACATCTGCAGCTCCGTGAACATCTCGTCCCTCGTCTTACGTTTTCTCTTTCTAATGTTCACGAGCCTCTGCGAAGGAGAAACATTTGCAGCTGGTGGAGGAGAAGGGAGAGGTGGTTAAAAAAGACACATTTTAGGGAACAATGGGTACACTCTTTCATTACAAGGTCGCATATTTCGGCTTGCAGGCAGCCATCGTAGGCCACAGTGTTTTGGCTTTTTTAACCTTCTTAACATGCGGGAAAGGTTGCAAACAGCAGCGCATTTCCCATATCAAGGATGAATTGGGTTGTCCATTTAAAATGGGGTTTCAATGTAAAAGGAGGGGGCTGCGGTTTCCCGGTTAACATGCGGCACAAACACAAGTAAACCACCCCCCCCACCACACACACACACGATTCTCTGGGATGATCACTTCACCCCTCCCCCCCACCGCGTGGTTAACAGCGGGGAACATTTCTGGTCAGAAGAGCAGGAACGGGCGCCTCTGAATGTCCCCCTTAATAAAATCACCCCATTTCAACCAGGAGAGCTTTCTGGAGATGTCCCTGGAGGATTTCCGCTCCATCCCCATACACGTTAACAGACTTGCTTGCTTTTTTTTTGTAATGTTTACAAATATTTACAAAGTTACACTCACCAGAGGTCTCCTGTGTGCCCTGAGGGTCTTGGGTGAGTTCGGGGGTTACTGGTTCCAGGTCCAGGGTCACAAACATATCCTGGCTGTTGGGGAAACCGGTTTCTCCGCTTCCTTGCTGCTGTGAGCTACCTACAGTACCTCCATCGTCATCTTCCTCGTTCCCCGAACCGTCTTCCCTGTGTGTTTCTCCAGTGAGAGAGTCATAGCACACGGTTGGGGTAGTGGTGGCTGCACCCCCTAGGATCGCATGCAGCTCCGCGTAGTAGCGGCAAGTTTGCGGCTCTGCCCCGGACCTTCCGTTTGCTTCTCTGGCTTTGTGGTAGGCTTGCCGTAGCTCCTTAATTTTCACGCGGCACTGCTGTGTGTTCCTGTTATGGCCTCGGTCCTTCATGGCCTTGGAGATCTTTTCTAATACTTTTCCATTTCTTTTACTGCTACGGAGTTCAGCTATCACTGCTTCATCTCCCCATATGGCGAGCAGATCTCGTACCTCCCGTTCGGTCCATGCTGGAGCTCTTTTGCGATCCTGGGAGGACTCCATGACGGTTACCTGTGCTGATGAGCTCTGCGTGGTCACCTGTGCTCTCCACGCTGGGCAAACAGGAAATGAAATTCAAACCTTCGCGGGTCTTTTCCTGTCTACCTGGTCAGTGCATCTGAGTTGAGAGCGCTGTCCAGAGCGGTCACAATGAAGCACTGTGGGATAGCTCCCGGAGGCCAATAACATCGAATTCCGTCCACGCTACCCCAATTCCGACCCGCAAAGGCCGGTTTTATCGCTAATCCCCTCGTCGGAGGTGGAGTAAAGAAACCGGTTTAAAGGGCCCTTTAAGTCGAAAGAAAGGGCCTCGTTGTGTGGACGTGTCCAGGCTTAATTCGGTTTAACGCTGCTAAAGTCGACCTAAACCCGTAGTGTAGACCAGGCCTTAGAGAGTTAGTTCGACATAAGCTGCCTTACATTGACCTAAGTGCTGTCTGAAAGTGGATTAGTGCTATGAGCAAACTGTTGTTTTGGTTCCTCCTGTATTCAGGAAAATGGCTTTGTATGTTCTTTGTAACTAAACAGGATTGCACCAGAAAAACACGTGACTCTATCATCAATTTCTCCTAATGGAAACAATCTGTAGGTCCCCAGATTTTGACACACCACTTGGGTCAAAAAGGGTAACTGGAAAACTCCAGGAGGGGATAATTTTGGACCATACCCAATATAAGCAGTCACCCAGTTAGATGTTCAAAAGCACCTAAAGAGGCAACTAGGTGTAACACTGACAGACCTTGGTAGTCAGCGGGCAGGATCGAACCTGGGACCCAGGGCTGGCTCTAACTTTTTTGCTGCCCCAGGCAAAAAAGAAGAGTGCCGCCGCGCCATAACACCCCTCCCCACCCCTGAGTGCCACGCCACTGACACCCCTCAGCGCCGTGCCGGGCTACTGAACCCCCCCACCCCCGATTGCTGCGCCAGGCCGCCGAGCCCCCTGGAGTGCCGGGCTGCCGAAGCCCCCCGAGCGCCGCGCTGGGCCGCCGAAGCCCCTGTCCCCACCCGAGTGCCTCGTTGGGCCACCCAAACCCCCACCTCCCCCAAGCGCCTCACCGGGCCGTCCAAACCCTCGGAGCGCCTCACCGGGCTGCCCAACCCCGAGCGCCACGCCAGGCTGCCCAAACCCCCGGAGCGCCGCGCCAGGCTGCCAAAACCCCCGTCCCCCTCCGAGTGCCGCGCCGCACCGGGCTGGCCCACCCAAATCCCCGCCCCCCCGGAGCACCGCGCTGGGCCGCCCAAACCCCCAGAGCACTGTGCCGTGCCGTGCCGCGCCGCCCATACTCCCACCTCCCCCCAGCGCCACGCTATTGAAACAAAAAAAAAACCCCTTGAGCGCAGCCCCGCAAACAAAAACAAAAACACCACAAGCGCCCCCCGCCACTCCAACATTGGCCGCCCCTTATGAGGTGCCGCCTCAAGCACGTGCTTGGTCGGCTGGTGCATGGAACCAGCCCTGCTGGGACCTCAGGAGCTTAGTGCATTAGGTAAAAGGCATATGGCACTTGAATGAGTCTGTTCTGCAGCCTCAGCTATCTCTAAGTGGTCTTGGTGCCACTAGAGGGGACAGTGCACCACACCCAAGAGGTGTGTAGATTACATACTTCCCATAGTTGAGGAAGCACGTCCAGAGGTTCGGAGACTTCCCAGTTGAAATCCCAGACAAGCCCCCACTTGTAACGCTGACAGACCCCCGTCATCATTGGGATCAAACCTGGGACCTCTGGAGCTTAGTGCATGAGCCTCTACTACATGAGCTAAAAGACATGTGGCCCTTAGCTAAGGCTGCAGCACAGACTCATTAATCTCTAAGTAGTCTTGGTGACAGTAGAGGGGACAGAGCACCACACCCAGGAAGTCTTTGGGTTACATAGGCAGCTGGTGGGATTTTCAAAAGTACATAGGCACTTACTTGGTTTCAATGGAAGTCAGACATCGAAGCGTTTTGAAATTCCATTAAGCATTTAGCTGTATCTTTAGACACCTGAATACTTTTGAAAATCTATCCCATGATGCCTAATTCATCATTGTTATCATTGTTGAGGAGATACATCTCCCTCTGAAACCTCTCCTTCATAGCCTAGGAGCCTCAGACCTTTCTGGAGCTAGCTGCTGAGGTGGCTGTACTACTCTGAATAGAGATTTGTTTTTACATTAAAAATGCAATGAACGTTAGGATAGCTATCATGGAGTATACGCCCATACATGCAAAGACTAAGTCCCTATTAAAATGAGCTAATTCAAAAAGGCACTTTGTCCTAACAAAATCCTGACTGGTGCATATAGAATTATTTTACTTATGGCATCTATTAACACACTGAGTGAACAGGTGAATGCCTGAACTCTGATACACAACCATTTATAATGATCTAAAATGGCAAACTTGAAGGGCTGAAAGAAATCTAGATTAATCTTATTGATTTGGAAAGCAAATAAGATATTGCTGCATGTCACCTTAGATCACATCAAGAGCTGGATGGAAAATGTGGTGAGTAATGGGTCCTAATAGAAAGAGAGGAGCTCCATTCAGATTTTCAGTTGAAACGGTGTGATGAAAAATGCTAAGGAATTCAATCAGTTACTCCACACATTCCATTCATTACCAAATAAGCTATTACAAATAGAAATTTGGGTTATATTTACTGGATTACTATAAAACACATGTAACAATTTCTAGCCACCATTATGTGCTCCTTTGAGCTTATGTAGGGTGTTCTAAAGAGTTCTGTTCTCTCATGGAGTCTCTGTGCAAGTAGTAGCAATGATGGGTATCAGGGTCAAATATAACAATAAGAGGATATTTTATGAATAAAATTGAATTTGAGTAAGGCGATTTTACAAAGGTATTCTTCCACATTTTAAAAATACACCTCTACCCCGATATAACGCGACCCAATATAACACGAATTCGGATATAACGCGGTAAAGCAGTGCTCCGGGGGGGGGGGGCTGTGCACTCCAGCGGATCAAAGCAAGTTCAATATAACACGGTTTCACCTACAATGCGGTACGATTTTTTGGCTCCTGAGGACAACGTTATATCGGGGTAGAGATGTATCTGCTATTGCATAGGACATCCGTTTTATTTACCAGTAATGCCTGTACAGTCACTTACAAAAAAAAAATTAGTAAATCATCTGATCAGTATTGATAATATCAAGGTACTGAAAACTTTGGAATGTTAGGAAGTGAAAGAACTATTACATCCTTCTCAGACAGAGTTGCACTTCTTTCAGACCTTCCTAATGGACACTGAGGGCTTGTCTACAATTTAAACACTATAGTGGCACAGCTGTGCTGCTGCAGATGTGCCGTTGTAGCGCTTCAGTGTAGACGCTACCTATGCCAACGGAAGGGGTTCTCCCATTGGCATAGGGTAATCCATGCCAATGAGAGGTGGTGGCTAGGTTGATGGAACAATTCTTCTGTTGACCTACCGCTGTCTACACAGGGACTTAGGTTTGTCCTGAGTGGTGTAGTTAAACCAACTTAATTTTCTATTGTAGGCCAGGCCTAATCCTTCATCAACCATCACCAAAGAACATCCTCCTTAATGGTACAGAAATTAAAATATTATCAAAAAATGTAAGTCCCAAATTTGATGTACCTTCAGTTTGTTATAAAACTTTTGAGGAATGTGCATTGAATGCCGAGGGCTTACTTCTCTTTAATATAATATAAAACACAAAAATCAGATAAGAAAAAGCATGTGAAATTTAACACTGTCTTTTTAAAGGAAATGCTCAAATTGGATCACAAATTATTGGGCTTGATATTGTCCATTACATTTCAGGGTACAATGATTTCCTAAGAACATAAGAAAGGCCGTACCAGGTCAGACCAAAGGTCCATCTAGCCCAGTATCCTGTCTACCGACAGTGGCCAATGTCAGGTGCCCCAGAGGGAGTGAACCTAACAGGCAATGATCAAGTGATCTCTCTCCTGCCATCCATCTCCACCCTCTAACAGACAGAGGCCAGGGACACCATTCCTTACCCGTCCTGGCTAATAGCCATTAATGGACTTAACCACCATGAATTTATCCAGTTCTCTTTTAAACTCTGTTATAGTCCTAGCCTTCACAACCTCCTCAGGTAAGGAGTTCCACAAGTTGACTGTGCGCTGCGTGAAGAAGAACTTCCTTTTACTTGTTTTAAACCTCCTGCCTATTAATTTCATTTGATGACCCCTAGTTCTTGTATTATGGGAATAAGTAAATAACTTTTCCTTATCCACTTTCTCCACATCACTCATGATTTTATATACCTCTATCATATCCCCCCGTTAGTCTCCTCTTTTCCAAGCTGAAGGGTCCTAGCCTCTTTAATCTCTCCTCATATGGGACCCGATCCAAACCCTTAATCATTTTAGTTGCCCTTTTCTGAACCTTTTCTAGTGCCAGTATATCTTTTTTGAGATGAGGAGACCACATCTGTATACAGTATTCGAGATGAGGGCGTACCATTGATTTATATAAGGGCAATAATATATTCTCAGTCTTATTCTCTATCCCCTTTTTAATGATTCCTAACATCCTGTTTGCTTTTTTGACCGCCTCTGCACACTGCGTGGACATTTTCAGAGAACTATCCACGATGACTCCAAGATCTTTTTCCTGACTTGTTGTAGCTAAATTAGCCCCCATCATATTGTATGTATAGTCAGGGTTATTTTTTCCAATGTGCATTACTTTACATTTCCTCCACTAAAGGAATCATTAAATTAAATGCTATAGTCTGTTTTATGCAAGAGGTCAGACTACATGATTATAGTTGCTCTCATTTGGCTTTAAAATCTACCAGCCTCCAATATGATGTTTACAATCTGCTCCTGTGAAGTCAATAGAGCACTAATTAATTAATCTCATTTTCCACAGTTGTGATGGGATCCTTAATTGTGCTAGCACCTAAATCATTCAAAGAAAAAAAAAATCAAAATGCCAAATCATGGACTTAAGAAGACTTGTAAATCAGGGAAAATATGACTCATGTTGGACATGAAAATGTTTTCCCTTGTGAATAGTACAGATGTTCTACTGCACCAGCATCTATCAGACAGTGTGAATATGTATATATCAACTGTTTGGTATAGTAGGAATAAAAACAATCACAGCATTTTGTTACCACTATGAAGGGCAAATTAATAATTTCTAGACTGATAAATGTTGTAACTCAAATACAATCACTAATTTCTGCTTTGAAAATAGATGTTTTGGTTTTTCTCTGCTATATAGAATGCAAATAGAATCATTTGTCTAAAGCTCATTATCTTCTGAAAATGTTCTGAACCATTAACATTACCAACTAGATATTTTGGTCCTAATTCTGCAAACATTATTAAACCAAATCTCTCACACTGGAGACACATGGGAGGACCAAAATGTGGAAATGTTAATTTTTCTGTTGTTAATGTATTTAGACATTTCAGGTGGCATTATGTCACATTGCTTTTTATCTTATGTAATGTATTCTGCACACAATCTTATACAAAAAACTTGGAAAAATACTTTTTATTTTGGCTCCAGCTATATTTTGATGGCTTTTAGTAGTTAAACCAGCATATCTCAATTATTCAGTGTAGCTTACCATTTAGTATTCTGATGACAGTGTACTTCAATTCACTGTGATACATAACATTTAAGTCTTTGTAACTTCAGAAGTAGACATCTAGTTTGACTTTCACAAATTGAAATATATAATATGTGTTTGTCTCTATATGAAATTGGGATGTAAAATGTTAATCCTCTGCACAATGGAACTCTGGACAGTAAAGGTAAAGCTGGTCTGTGCCAGAGACTGAACTTCCTTGAGAATCAGTCTGAGGCCAGTCTGAGACTCTGGAGTGAACTCCCCCAGGAATGAAAGACCATCACAAACCTCACCACTGTCCACTCGAAGTGCAATGTTCGTTTCTTTAAACCTGGCCTTCTCTAAATAAAACACATGGCAGCATGTATATTTAAAGCAAGCAAACAAACAAAAAATCTTTCCAAAACAGAACACTCCACTGAACCCACTTCTCCTGGCAGTGGAAAGAGGTCTTAAAGTGGGAATGAATTACACTTACACCCACTTGAAGGTTCATTTACGCTGCTAGATAAGTGTAAATAGGCCTTTGTATGAATGAAGATCCAGCCCTTGAATGAACATTTGAATCAATTTAAAACCTCAGAAAGCAAGCTGATTTTCCACTTACTATTTTAATCAATGTACATTTTTGTGCAAAAGCTACTGAAATGAAAAGACCTTTTATTATTTATCAACATAAAATGCTCCTGTACTTAAACTGTTTTATTTGTATTTTTGTACTTTGTTTCCACAGACTAAAACAGGTATTGCATTGTTATATGATGAAGGGTCTGAGAATGCCTATGACATCCAATTGAAACTTACAAAAGAGGTACTAACAATTCAAAAGCAAGATGTCATCTGCATTAGTGGAAGTGATCACAGTACAAATGTAAGTACTTCTATATCTATTTTGCTTCCAACGATATATGTGTATGTGTTCCCAAATAATCAAAATATGAGGTTATCAGAATGTGAGATATTCTTTCAAATAAGACATATGTAAAGAATGAAACAATATTTGTGTGTGTGTAAAATAATATTTTATTCCACCATAGGTTCCTTTCCAACTCTACTACTCTAGTAAGTGTAACTGTCATAACTATAAAGGGAAGGGTAATAGCTGTCCTGTGTACAGTACTATAAATCCCTCCTGGCCAGAGACTCCAAAATCCTTTTCCCTGTAAAGGGTTAAGAAGCTCAGGTAACCTGGCTGGCATCTGACCTAAAGGACCAATAAGGGGACAAGATACTTTCAAATCTTGGGGGGGGAAGGCTTTTGTTTGTGTTCTTTGTTTGAGAGTGTGTTCGCTCTCGGGACTGAGAGGGACCAGACATCAATCCAGGTTCTCCACATCTTTCTAAACAAGTCTTTCCTATTTCAAACTTGTAAGTAAATAGCCAGGCAAGGCGTGTTAGTTTTCCTTTGTTTTCTCAACTTGTAAATGTACCTTTTACTAGAGTGTTTATCTTTGTTTGCTGTACTTTGAACCTGAGACTAGAGGGGAGTCCTCTGAGCTCTTTAAGTTTGATTACCCTGTAAGGTTAATTTCCATACTGATTTTACAGAGATGATTTTTACCTTTTTCTTTAATTAAAAACCTTCTTTTTAAGAACCTGATTGATTTTTCCTTGTTTTAGATCCAAGGGGGTTTTGGATCTTGATTCACCAGGAGTTGGTGGGAGGAAGGAGGGGAATGGTTAATTTCTCCTTGTTTTAAAACCCAAGGGGTTTTGGATTTGTTTTCACCAGGGATTTGGTGAAGGTTTTTCAAGGCTTCCCAGGAAGGGAATCCATTGAAATGGTGGCAGCCGAACCAGAGCTAAGCTGGTAGTTAAGCTTAGAAGTTTTCATGCAGGCCCCTACATTTGTACCCTAAAGTTCAAAGTGGGGATCCAGCCCTGACAGTAACACTGCAAGGAGAATAGGGACTGGCATATAAATACTGAGAATGCAGCATTTCACCACCAGAGAGAAGGTTAGTTAGGTTATTAACTGAAGAAAGTGTTCTGTTCCCACTGAGAGCACTTTGAAAAGAGAGTATACTACATCACTCATTTCCCCAGAATCTCTCCATTATTTGTTCAAGAGCAGGACAGGCTGGGACAGCACTTGAAAGTCACTTCCTTCACGGTAAACTTTTCCAGGTAAACCTGGAACCTAAAAATGTGTGCTTGCACATATGCTACACTTTCTTTTCCCAGTGCAGTCTGAGTGCTAACTCTCTTAGAACTTTTAGCTCTGTCATGCACTCTGGCCATGCAGAGGTCCTCTTCCATATCACCAGGTAACATTTTCTTTATGCATAATGGGACGGCTATGCATATATGCTGTATAAGGAAGTAGTTAGCAAGGAAAGGTATATAGTGGAATGTGGACAAGTTCCCAAAGTGGTAGATTTGCAAGGAAGGGTAGTTATGTTGTGTTCCTCTGGAAACAAGTGTAGGTATACCACATTTAATGAGCACAAGAAGTTTCTTATACTTTATTGGGGGTTCCTGGAATAAAGCATGCATGACAGCCTCCTCAGAGACTTAGTCAATAGAGAACTCTCAGGGCTTGTCTTCATTTAAAATGGCACAGTGGCGCTGCTGCAGTGCTTCAGTATAGACACTAGTTATGCTAATTGGAGGGGATCTCCCATTGGTGTTATCCACCTCCCCGAGAGGCAGCAGCACTGTCTACATGGGGACTTAGCTCAACTTAGTAACACTGCTCAGGGGTGAGGATTTTTCACATCCCTGACCAATGTAGTTAAACCAACCTAATTTTCTTTTGTAGACCAGGCCTGAGTTTACCTCTGGTATTACACATCTTTTCAGCTAAACATAAAATCTAACACTTGGGGACATTATGTGAATTTATGATTCCCTGTAGAGTCTCTACAGCAGGAAATGGATTATACTTCAACAACACACACACACATTCTTGCCCCCTTTCCACTCGAATGGCTAAAGTTCAGAGCCCTCAGAAAGTTCCAGCTGGGGTATTAATTGGCAATGGAGCCTGGTATTTTCATTCATGCAGTCTTGTTTGTTCACAAGGAATGTACAAGTTCCTGCTTCTCCAAACTGAAGAGGAACCAGAAACAAAATAATAGTTTCTTGGCTTATAGTTCGAAGCATCTTTAGCCAATACCAGACCCCGAAAACTCTAGCTTTTTTCCAGAGTCGTACACCAAGCTCACTGCCTGCTGCATGGCTTTCTTGCCTTTTTGCTCTAACCCCATTCTGTTTCTGTTCTGTTCTCCCTCTTTCCCTTCACACACACACTTTACTCAAAACAATGCTCAGCAAAGCCCCTCTGTCCATCCTAAAACTCCTCGGCAGGGTTACATAACACTTTTATCTTAGGTTGGGGTTTGGTGATGAATTTATCCTTACAGTTATGCTAATTGAAGATCGTGTTCACATCTATCAGACTCAGCTGAGGTTTTTTTTTTTTAAGTTTTGTACAGTTAATGCCATCCAAGAATAATCCAATAAAAATTGCTAATAGTAGTTAGAAATGTTTTCTCTTGTGTAATTGTCCCAGAATATTGTACATGAATGTGACTTGTTTATAAAAATGTGCAAGGTGATATATAGGCTACCACTCAGTGAAGTGAAAAACATGTCACATTGTGATTGGTTTGTTGAGATATGCCTCTGCCAAAATGATCACCTTGTGAATACCTTTCACGTCACTGAGTGGCATGAAATGCTGCAGTTCTAACTGTAAAATGCTACAGTAGCTATTAGTAAGGCACCTAGCACTAATTAGTTATATGCTATTTGTGGTCACAATAAAATATAATATGTAGTTGCAAATGCATGGTATCTTGTCTACCTAAGCATTTTTAATGTGCCAGTCTCAATAGTATATTGTACATAAATTAGGAAGCCTTACTTCTATCACAAAGGATATTAAATTAAATTAAGTTCTGTTCAACTTCCTCATTTCAGGCTATTTCTTGACTTAAACCAGCCAATAGTGATTATCTTCTAGAAGGAAATATGGTCAGTCATTATCATGATTGATGATTATAATAATATATGGAGATATACCTATTTCATAGAGCTGGAAGGGACCTTGAAAGGTCATCACCTCCAGTCCCCTGCCTTCACTAGCAGGACCAATTTTTTTGCCCCAGATCCTTAAATGCCCCCCTTAAGGATTGAACTCACAACCCTGGGTTTAGTGGGCCAATGCTCAAACCACTGAGCTATCCCTCCCCCCAAAATTAAAGGTCATCAAGTCCAGCCCCCTGCCTTCACTAGCAGGACGAAGTGCTGATTTTTGCCCCAGATCCCTAAATGGCACCCTCAAGGATTAAACTCACAACCCTGGGTTTAACAGGCCAATGGTCAAACCTGATTACTGGGATAAAACCTGTCCAAAAAGTTGGGTCTTGCATCACCATCTAAAAGTCTTTAGATTTGGGCTCATCTGGATTTCTGATGAAATTTAATACCACATTCAGAGTGTCCTCCACTCAGGATTCTCTGCCCGCAGATCCCGTAATTTCATCCAGAGGACCTTCAGCTTCAGTCTCAGCTTTCTTCAGAGCTGCCATTGTAGGATACAGAGAGAGAGAGAGAGAGAGAGAAGCTTTGATAACATTTGGGACTTAAAGATAAGAACCAGGACTTTGAAACTGATCTGGAAGTGGACTGATGGTCACTGTAAAAGATGGAGCACAGATGTAAAGTGGGCACCTTTGTGTTGGAGAAGTTGAAAATCCCACAGATTGCCCTAGTTAAATCATAGGTAAACCTGTAGGTGTGAAAGGCACTTTGTGTGCATGGGAAAGGAAAAGGCCTCTCCTATCTTGGCAGCAGTTGTGTTGTGTTGATACTGTAAGGGAGAAAGGTGAGGGCAATGTAGGAGCAATCTGATTTTACCTTGTAAATCTCTTCATGGTTTGAGCTCTGAATACCTTAGAGAACACTTACGTCTTCATACTGCTTTCACGTGGCTGCGATAAACTAGGAAGTTCAGCTGACAATGACAAGATTGAAATATCAGGTGATTCCATGCAAGGAATTTTCAGTGGATGTCCCTCAACTCACTTTCCACTTGGTCTAACAGAGCCGTTGCTGTTTTAAAGTTTTTGGACACACTGCAACATCTATGTGCTTACGTGGGGAATTTCTCTGAGGAATTAGTTGCAGTTGAGTCTGGGCCTTTCTTTGATGGGTGAAATTCTTTTCCATGTCATTTCTGCTAATATTATGTTAATTTGACCTTATATTTTAAATATTTTAACATGTGTATATTCTAGGGGGCCTAGCGTGATATGATGGGTATCTTTAGTAAATAAATGAACAGAGTTGTCAATAGCCTATTTGTATTATATTTCAATGCCCATTCCACCATCCCACCATTTTCCTGATGTTTTGTTGATCAACAGACTTTTTCACTCCATAACTTTTTCACTCACTCACCTGCACACAATCTTAAACAAGTACAAACAAAAAAACTGTAATCAAGCTTTTTTTCCCCCAACCACATACTGGGAGGGGAGGAAAAAAAGAGTTTATGTTTTTCAGTACTGGCGATACATTGTGGTGAAGGTCCATGTGAGTACCTATGTAGAAAAAATATAGATTAATTATGAATAAAAACTAATGAGAGTAAGGTGGAAGAATAGGCAGGACAAGGGTGACCACAGTATGATTGTGGTTGATCAGATCTGTTATGACAGCATCTCCATTTTTTTACTATTTTTTTGAATAGTGCTACAGGCACAATAATATCTACTTCCTTACCAAGATATTGAAATTTAAACATCTATTTTTCTGGGTTTATCACTTGCTAGCAACGTGTACAGACAATTATAGTTGCCTATAAGAATTGCCAGAAATTCACCTTGCTTTTTTCTGCCTGATTTCAAGTTATGTGTTTTTCAGTTCCTATTATACTATTAATTTATACTCCAGGAAAAAGAAACAAAATTCCATCACATATTGTACTTAATTGTTTATTCTTTTAAATGTCATTTTTTCTACAGCTTCTATAAGGTTCTAAGGGAAGAAAGAGCCTAAGGAAACTACATTTGCCCTGCAAACTTTGTTAATACTGTCTCAACTTTGGGATACTACAGTTTTAATCTGCTTTTCTTATTAAAGTTTATTGATTTGCTAAATTATATAGGGAGAATAGAATCTTAAATGCCACAAACCATCTAGGTCATAACATGCAATGATATTGTGAACATGGGCAATACAACAGAGACTTATGGATGGAAGAATGGTCCCTTACAAGGTCCATGCAAATGCTGCTGATCTGAATCGTTAAACATATCTTTTTGAGA
The DNA here is from genome assembly GCF_013100865.1 of Trachemys scripta elegans. NCBI lineage: Eukaryota > Metazoa > Chordata > Testudines > Emydidae > Trachemys > Trachemys scripta. The sequence goes on from NC_048300.1 coordinate 167,421,157, forward strand.
GATCTGACATGGAAAGACATTCTCTCATAGTTAGACTAAGCCCGCTGAGTGTTTTGAATGAAAGGACAGAGACCTTGAACTGGAATGTATCCAATGAGTGTCACTGTTTGATTTGTTCACAGCACTTATGTTGCTGAGCAGGTGAGCTGTTGTGATTTGTATTGTTGAGCCATTTTCAGAGTGAGTGGCTTCTTTCTTGGGCATGATGAGTTGCAACTTAGCAGTCAACATGGAGATCATGAATGTGTGTATCGCTGTGCCCACGTCTGTGTCCAATATGCATAAAGTTCTGTCCAGTTGCAGAAGGAAAGTGGGTATCCAATAGTCCAAAAGATCCCAGGCTGTGAAATTATTAACACTTAAAGAGCAGATGCCCTTTCTATGGCATACACCACTATTGAGAGCAGGTTTTTAAAGTGCTTCCCTCTCTTACAACCCTCCACCTGCCGTTCATCTAGGTGCTGCAGTTAGGCATTGAGAAAGCTGGGAGATGGTGCTATTTGTGTTTGATGTAGAGGAGATATATAATATGTTTTCTGCATATTGATGGTATTTCAGCCCATGTTGTCTTACTAACTCCTGCAATGGCTTCATGTGGGTGTAGTACAATATGAAGTAGAAGAATGAGCCAGGGTGGGCTTTATAGGTAAAGGAACAGTTTCCTCTACATTTAGATTGTAGGGTCTTATTACAGGTAAGGTGGCTATTATATATCTGTAAGGCACTTAGCAGACCTGAGGAAATATAGAAATAAATACAATTTGACCATTTATCTATGACTACTTCATCTTTGCCTTGTGCTGTTAATTGGGGTTGACAGCTCTTGTTCTTCGTCTTCAAGTGTTCCTGTCAAATGTGTTTTCCAAGATGAGACCGACCTTCTTAGTGTCCTCCTTTGGAGTCCTGAACCACCTTTTTCTGGGTTTTCCTCATGGTCTTAGTCCCATGACTACCACATCTTGACTCTCTGATCAACATATTATGTGTTTCATCGTCTTATATGACCTACCATCTCAGTCAATACTTCCTCAACATTTCCAGGACAGGGGCATCGGCACCATGTCTTATACCATATCATCGCATAACCTGTTAACTCTTGTCTTACCCAGTGTCCACCTGAGCATTCTCATTTTGGCAGTGTGCAGTAGGTGTTCTTTCTTCCTCATTGGACAGCATTCCAATCCACACATCATGGCTGATCTAATCATGATCTTAAATAATTTGTTCTTTAGTTTATTTCGCATATTCTTGTCACAGAAAATTCCCATCAACTCACTCCATTTAGGTTAAGTGCTCTTCATGCAACTTCTAACATCTGCAACTTCTGACAGTCTCATCATGGCTCAGCACTGAACCAAAGTATTTAAATTGCTGCACAGACATTAACTCTATACCATCTAGTGTTACTGGTTTTTCATTGTCCTTCTCATTGAAACATCACACATATTCCATCTTTTGTTGGCTGATTTGTAAACCATTTTCTTCTAATGCTATCTTCCATTGTTCTAAATCTCTTTCCACTTTGCCTTTATCTTTGCAGCACACTATAATGTCATCAGCGAAAAACATACTCCATGGAATCTCTCCCCAATATCCTATGTCAAGGTGTTCATTACAAGCACAAATAGAAATGGATTTAGGACTGGCCTTGATGCAGACCTACCCTCACAATGAATGGCTTATTGTTGCTGAAGCTGCTTCTCACTATTGTGCTACCCTCGTACGTGTCAATGATAGTCTGAACTTATGTCTCCAGAAGATCATGCAACTGCAGGCACCGCTACATCAATTCTCTAGGAACTTTGGCCTATGCCTTCTATCTGTTCAGAAACCCTAAATGCAATTGCTTGTGTTTTTCCCTGTACTTATCCTGCAATATTTGGGCTGCACACACAGTATCTAGTGTTGACCTTCCTGGCATAAACCCAAATTGGTTGTCACTTACTTCGTGCTCAAGTTTTAGTGATAATTTGATCATTCTTTCCAACCAGCTTATTGTGTGACTCATAAACATGATGAGCTGGTAATTACATACTGACACATCTCCTTTCTGCCTAAAGATAGAGAAGAAGGTGCTCTTCCTCTACACCTCAGGGATTTTCCCAATTTGGAGGTGATGATAATAGGTCTTGTGAGGTTATTGCTTGAGTTTACTTCCCTCAATAGTTTCCTTGGATTGTCTTAATTGAGCAATTTCTCCTAAAACCAGTGCCATCTCCTAATGATTTTGCCATTTTCCATCTGTACTGTTCCATTTTATCTTTGACACAAATCATAGCTCCCAAGTCGTCAATGCTTTTTTGCCTGGTCTTGACTAATCTGTATATTCCTTTATCCCCCTCCTTCACAGTTTGGGATATAAGGCTTTATGTGCTTCTGCAACAGCTGTTTTCATCTTTTTCTTTGGCAGGTTGTATTCCTCATAATTTTCCACCATTCTTACTTTCTGCTATTTCTTAAACTTTTACTTCTTTACTGCCTCCACCACCATGTCTCCTTGCCATGAAATTTCCCTCCTTTTGTTTGGCCACAGACAGTTTTTGCAATTTCTGTAACATGTTTTCCCCCAGGTCTCACTGGTGTCATCACGGTTGGTTTTGTCATTGTCCAACCCTTTGTAGAACCTCATCCTTAAATCTGATACTAATTTCCCTGTCCATGAACCTCTACCTTTTTATCCATTGTTCTACAACTCATCTGTTGTCCCCCATTAGCCTTATAGACTCACAGACTCATAGTGACCATCTGGTCTGACCTCCTACACATTGCAGACCACAGAATCTCACCCACCCTCTCCTGAAATAGATCCCTAAACTCTGGCTGAGTTACTGAAATCCTCAAATCCTGGTTTAAAAACTTCAAGTTACAGAGAATTCACTATTTACATAAGTTTAAACTTGCAAGTGACCCATGCCCCATGCTGCAGAGGAAGGCGAAAAACCCCAAGGGTCTCTGCCAATCTGACTGGGGGGAGGAAATTCCTTCCTGACCCCAAATATGGTGATCAGTTAGACCCCAAGTATGTGGGCAAGACTCACCGGGCAGATACCTGGGAAAGGATTCTCTGTAGTAACTCAGAGCCCAGCCCATATAGTGTCCCATCTCCAGCCTTTTCATTCAGAAGTCCATTACAGGCAATCTCTGTTGCTCCGCAATCTGCTCAACTGGAGTCACTTTACAGTCTCTCATGTTTTTTAGATTTCTTCTTGTCAGGAAGTAGTGAATCTAGGACCTACTGGCACCACTCTTGTATGTAATTAAGTGCTCCTCTCTCTGTACAAAATATGTCTTGGCAACAATCAAGCTATTTTCTCTGCCTAAATCTGATATCCGCACCAGTTTCTTTCTGGATTCAAAGCATCTGCTTCCTTGACAGTTGTCATGTCCATTGAGATCCATTCTGAAAATCAGGCATTCAGATTGTAGTACTTCACGTTTCACTTGGTCCAGAGGTATCTGGAATTTCTCCTCATCTGTTGTACAACCATCTTGCAGCACATATCCATATATAACATTAAATAGTTGGTCTCTGCTAGGTACTACTCCAGTGTTTTGTCAGCCAGTCACTCTTCCTTTGGATGTCCACTACTTTATCTTGTAAGGTTTCTGATACAATGATTCCTACTCCATTTCTGTTTACTACTAAACCATGATACATCATCATTGAATCCTCCCCAATGTTCATGGATTTTGATCCCTTCCATTTTATCTCATGTATACAGGCATGTGCACTCTCCTTCTCAGTATCTCAGCTACTTCTCTTAGCTTCCTCTTCATTATTCCCACATTCAGGGAAGCCAGACATAGGCGTGGTCCACACTAACCCCCCACTTCGAACTAAGATACGCAACTTCAGCTACGTGAATAACGTAGCTGAAGTCAAAGTACCTTAGTTCGAACTTACCGTGGGTCCAGACGCGGCAGGCAGGCTCCCCCGTCGACTCCGCATACTCCTCTCACGGAGCAGGAGTACCGGCGTCGACATCGAGCACTTCCAGGATCGATCCCAGAAGATCGATTGCTTACCGCCGGACCTGGAGGTAAGTATAGACCTACCCATAGTTCTTGGGCTCACTTCTTAAGCCACATGTACTCAGAATGCAGTAGCCTTGTTAGGCTTTGCACATTTTCCCCAGGGACCACCCTAGCATTATACTGAAGATGAAGATCTGTTGAGCCCATTTATATTTGACTGTGTAATTGAAATTGAATGCCAGTTTCTGCTTCTGACTCAGACTAGACTGGCAAATCTAGACTATTTTGACCAGCCCACAAAATAATGGGAGACAGGGAATGGATCACGTGATGATTATCTGTTCTGTTCATTCCCTCTGGGACACCTGGCATTGGCCACTGACAGAAGGCAGGGTAGTGGGCTAGATGGACCTTTGATCTGACCCAGTATGGTTGTTCTTATGTTCTTATATACAAATGATCCAAATGGGGAACACCTGTGGGTTTTGTGTGTGTCATGCCATAATTAGCAGTTCATTATGGTTTTTAAAAGTAAAACTTGTTTTAGGTTAATTTCTCACTGTGTGAACCAGTTTTTAAAAGAGAGCTGGAAAAACTTTTTTGTTTTGTTTTCATGTGTAGCAATAAGGATCATTAGCACAGTACAAACCCTGGACCTTTAGCTGTCCAGCACAGACCCCACAACCTGCCTAGGGAATTTGTTCCAGTGCTTAACTACCCTTACAGTTAGTAAGTTTTTCCTAATGTCTAATCTAAATCTTCCTTGGTGCAATTAAACCTCATTACTTCTTGTCCTGTCCTCTGTAGATCAGAAGCACAATTTATCACTCTCGTCTTTATAACAACTTTTACTTACTTGAAAACTGTTATCATGTTCCTCCTTAGTCTTCTCTTCTCCAGATTAAACAAACCCATTTTAATCAATCTTTCCCTGTAGGTCATGTTATCTAGAACTTTAATATTTTTTGTTGCTCCTCTTTGAACTTTCTCTAATTTGTCCATATCTTTCCCAAAATGTGGTGCCCAGAACTCTAGTTGAGGCTCGTATCAGAGGGGTAGCCGTGTTAGTCTGAATCTGTAAAAAGCAACAGAGGGTCCTGTGGCACCTTTAAGACTAACAGAAGTATTGGGAGCATAAGCTTTCGTGGGTAAGAACCTCACTTCTTCAGATGCAAGTAATGGAAATCTCCAGAGGCAAGTATAAATCAGTATGGAAATAATGAGGTTAGTTCAATCAGGGAGGGTGAGGTGCTCTGCTAGCAGTTGAGGTGTGAACACCAAGGGAGGAGAAACTGCTTCTGTAGTTGGATAGCCATTCACAGTCTTTGTTTAATCCTGATCTGATGGTGTCAAATTTGCAAATGAACTGAAGCTCAGCAGTTTCTCTTTGGAGTCTGGTCCTGAAGTTTTTTTGCTGTAAGATGGCTACCTTTACATCTGCTATTGTGTGGCCAGGGAGGTTGAAGTGTTCTCCTACAGGTTTTTGTATATTGCCATTCTTGATATCTGACTTGTGTCCATTTATCCTCTTGCGTAGTGACTGTCCAGTTTGGCCAATGTACATAGCAGAGGGGCATTGCTGGCATATGATGGCATATATAACATTGGTGGACTTGCAGGTGAATGAGCCGGTGATGTTGTAGCTGATCTGGTTAGGTCCTGTGATGGTGTTGCTGGTGTAGATATGTGGGCAGAGTTGGCATCGAGGTTTGTTGCATGGGTTGGTTCCTGAGTTAGAGTTGTTATGGTGCGGTGCATGGTTGCTGGTGAGAATATGCTTAAGGTTGGCAGGTTGTCTGTGGGCGAAGACTGGCCTGCCTCCCAAGGTCTGTGAAAGTGAGGGATCATTGTCCAGGATGGGTTGTAGATCACTGATGATGCGTTGGAGAGGTTTAAGCTGAGGACTGTAGGTGATGGCCAGTGGAGTTCTGTTGGTTTCTCTTCTGGGCCTGTCTTGTAGCAGGAGGCTTCTGGGTACACGTCTGGCTCTGTTGATTTGTTTCTTTATTTCCTTGTGTGGGTATCGTAGTTTTGAGAATGCTTGGTGAAGATCTTGTAGGTGTTGGTCTCTGTCTGAGTGGTTGGAGCAGATGCGATTGTACCTCAGTGCTTGGCTGTAGACGATGGATCGTGTGGTGTGACCGGGGTGGAAGCTGGAGGCATAAAGGTAGGCATAGCGGTTGGTGGGTTTTCGGTATAGGGTGGTGTTAATGTGGCCATCGCTTATTTGTACGATGGTGTCTAGGAAGTGGACCTCCCGTGTAGATTGGTCCAGGCTGAGGTTGATGGTGGGGTGGAAGCTGTTGAAATCATGGTGAAATTCTTCCAGGGTCTCCTTCCCATGGGTCCAGATGATGAAGATGTCATCAATATAGCGTAGGTAGAGAAGGGGCATGAGTGGACGAGAGCTGAGGAAGCGTTGTTCCAGGTCAGCCATAAAAATGTTGGCATATTGTGGGGCCATGCGGGTGCCCATAGCGGTGCCACTGGTCTGGAGGTATATATTGTCACCAAATTTGAAATAATTGTGTGTGAGGATAAAGTCACAGAGCTCAGCAATAAGTTGTGCTGTGTCATCATCAGGGATACTGTTCCTGACAACTGTTCTAGTTGAGGCCTTATCATTGTTGAGGAGAGCGGAAGAATTACCTCTCGTTTCTTGCTTACAACTTGCTAATACATCCCAGAATGATGTTCACTTTTTTTCCCAACTGTATCCCATTGTTATATTTAACACCCATTCAAGAATACAAGAGTCACCAAAGAAGAAGACATTTTGATTACAAGGCATGGGATAATCCCATAAGAGACCCCAAACAACAATTGAAAGTTGAATTCTTTAACCAGGTGCTAGACTGTGCAATGCAGTCAGTTGAAGAACGGTTCATGCAGCTCAAGAACACAGCAGTATATTTGGGATGTTGTACGATATTCCAAAACCCCCCCACTATACCTGAAGAAGACCTACACCAGCAAGGCAGGGCACTAGAGACCGTGTTGACATATGATGACTTGCATGATATTAATGTGAATGATTTAGGTGATGAACTGAAAGCCCTTTCAAGATACATTTCAGCAGGATCAACTTCAAAGGCTGTTCTGGAATATATGTACACAAATAAGATGACCACCCTCTTTCCAAATGCTTTTGGTACTCTGTGCATACTTTTAACACTTCCTCTAACAGTTGCCAATGGAGAACACAGCTTCTCCAAACTGAAGTTAATAAAAACACATCTATGCTCCACAATGACACAGGAGAGGCTGGTCGGCCTTGCAACCATCTCAATAGAGCATGAGCTGGCCCAGACTGTGGACCTTCAGCAGGAAGCAGTCCAAATCTTTGCAACCAAGAAGGCACGGAAAGCACCACTTTGATTATTCAAACAGATAAAAATGCCAGTGTTTACTATGCAAACAAGAAAAGTCACATTTGCTGTTCAGGCATTTGAAAGTTAAGTGTTACTTAAAATTTTTGAACAAGGCATTTTAAGTTGCTAGTTCTCCTTTATTGGGGTAGGTAACAGAGGAGTACCATGAGAGGAGTAGAACAGGAAGAAGGCAGAATTGAGACCTTTCAAAGTTTTGGCCCAAGTGAGGGGGCATGGGAGCGTCATTTGAGCTCCCTGCCTCAGGTGCCCAAATGTTGTGGGCCGGCCCTGAGCAATAACTAAAGAACAAAAGAAGTTAGTTGGATTAAATTTTTATTTTTTGAGGACAAAACACTTATATAGTGATAAATACTGGTCTAATGATACAATTTGTGTCCATGATTGCTGTAGTTACTACAGAGAGATTATGAGATCAAGACTCAGTTGGGAACTGAACCATGAGACAACCTCTCTAGGTATATGTGGTCCCCCCATGATCAAATTTAACTATTTAGCTGTAGGTGGTGGTGTTTACATACATATGTAGCTATAGGCTGTGATAATTGCTAACTCCATAGAATATAAACAGCAGCACTCTAAGATGTACCACATTTTTCAGATCATTCTACATTTCAGCTGAATCGGGCTGCCTATTCTACCAAATCCTTGGTAAAGTCCCATTTATGGGGCAAAGAGACTCCAAAGTCAAATTCTCTATGGCTGAGGGAAAAACACACAGTTGGAAGCCACATGGTCTGTTCTCAGCCTTACTGTCTGCTCTTTATATTTATAAGAGAAAACACAGCAATGGCCAAAATGTTAAATGCCGTTTTTGTTTCAGTTTTCACCAAAAAGGTTAGCAGTGATCAGAAAATTAGCATTGTGAACATCTACCTAAGTGGGGAGGATCTGAGGCTAAAATAGGGAAAGAACACATTAAGAGTTACTTAGACAAGTTAGATGTCTTCAAGTTGGCAGGTCCTGATGGAATGCATCATAGACTACTTAAGGAACTGGCTGAAGAGAACTCTGAGCCATCATTAGCAATTGTCCTTGAGAACTCATGGAGGACAGGGGACAGGAAAAGGACAAATATAGTATCTTGCTATAAAAAGGGGAATAAGGACAACCCAGGGAATTATAGACCAGTCAGCTTAACTTTGGTACCCTGAAAGATAAAGGCACAAATGTTCAATAATTAATTTGTAAGCACCTAGAAGATAATAAGGTGATAAGTAACAGTAAATATGGATTTGTCAAAAACAAATCATGACAAACCAACTTAATATCCTTCTTTGACAGGGTAACTAGCTTTGTAGATGGAGGGAAGCAGTAGATATTATATATCTGAACTTTAGAAAGGCTTTTGATTCTGTCTCACATCACCCTCTCATAAGCAAACTTGGGAAATATAGCCTTGATGAAACTACTATAAGGTGGTGCATAACTGGTTGGAAAACTGTACTCTGAGAGTAATTATCAATGGTTCACTGTCAAGCTAGGAGAGCATATTGTGTGGGGTCCCTCAGGATCTGTTCTAGGTCTGGTTCTAGTCAATATCTTCATAAATGATTTGGATAATGACATAGAGAGTACCTTTATGAGGTTTGTGGACAATACCAGGCTGGGAGGGGTTGCAAGAACTTCTGAGAACAGGATTAGAGTTCAAAATGATCTTGACAAACTGGAGAAATGTTCTGAAATAAATAAGCTTACATTCAATAACGATAAGTGCAAAGTACTGCACTGAGGAAGGACTAATCAATTTTGCAAATGCAAATGGGAAATGATTGTCTAGGAAAGAGTATTGTAGAAAAGACTCTGGGGTTATAGTGTATCACAAACCAAATATAGTTTAATTGGAAGATCAGGCATCTCATCACCACTCACATCCTCACTATAGGTGGGAAAATAGCTTCAGTGTGAAGTTCCTCTGCCAATTTCTGTGCACTCTTCAGAACATTTTGAAATCCCTCATCTGACCAGTAAGGCTGTAGGTATGACTTTGCTTTGTCCAGTTGTTCCATTGCTCCAGATATATCAAAGTCAACACCTTGGAGTCTCTTGCTTACAACATTTATTTCAAACAATATGTCATGCCACAACACTAAGCCACAGACAAATTTGAAGTTATGTATGTTTCTGGTGATTCCATTTCCCTCTGCCACTGTTCTCCCACAAACAGTTCCTGTCATAGCATTATCCTCCATAATGGCAACTACGGCATCATCTATCTTCCCAATTTGGTGTTTGATAGGCTTTATCGCCTCCACTTGACTTTCCCATCATGTGGCACTCAGTGGTTTCAGTGTCAGAGAGGATGTTCCCAGATGTTGTTTCAAAATTTGCCATCGATGAGTTGATGTAGAGAAAAATACATAAATGCTGTGAATTACATTAAAATTCAGCAGCCTCACTAGAAGCTGATGCTGCATAACTGCCCACCAAGTTCACTGAATGGGAACTGCATGGGACAAAAAAAGCTTGAGGGTTTAACTCTTGGATCCGTGTCTGCACTCCTCTGTTCTTTCCTCTCATGTTAGCACCATTATCGTAGCCCTGACCTCTCATGTCAGCTATCGCAATTCCTGTATCTTCCAGCTTTTTAAGATGCACATTTGTCATACCAGCTACTGTAGAATCATCAATGTCAATAAATTCTAGAAAATGCTCTCTGACCAGGGCCAGCTCCAGGGTTTTTGCCGCCCCAAGTGGTGGGGGGGAAAAAGAAAAGTTGCGATCGGCGGCAACTCCACCGCGCCGTTTTCTTCTTCGGCGGCAATTCAGTGGCAGGCCCTTCCCTCCGAGAGGGACTGAGGGACCCGCCGCCGAAGAGCCTGAGGTGCCACCCCAAGCACCTGCTTGCTGGGCTGGTGCCTGGAGCCGGCCCTGTCTCTAACAGTCACCATTGCAGGGACATTTTCACTAGGTTCTATTGTTGTTACAAAACGCACCATTAAAGTCTTTTGTTCTGTATGGCTGATGTCAGGTATGCAGTCCAGAAAAACAGAGTAATATCTTGCTGACTTCAGATCTGCCACAATCTTCTGTTTAACTTTTGTTGCCAATAACTGTATGATCTCATTTTGAATTGTTTTTCCAAAGTAGTGGTGTGTGTACATTTCTTGGGTGGGGACTCTTCTTAGATGCTCCTGGAGTACAGCATCAAACTCAGCCATCAGCTCCACAATTTTAAGGAAGTTTCCATTGTTTGGCGCATACAGCTGATCTGAAGTGCCACACACTGCTAGGTTTGGGTAGCAAGCATTCTCACAATGGCAATGAGCCTTTTCAGAACTTTTTGCCAGTAAAGAGAGACTGATGCAATCTTCTCTTGATGCTGATCATTTATGGTGGCCTTTAACCTTAGTCTCATCACAAGCTCTTTCCACCTATGGAATGCGCTCTGTTGATTTGCTGCCTTCTCATGGCATGCCAGATTTCTAGCCAGATTTTTCCAGTCCTTTGTTCCTGTAGAACCCAATGTGGCTGGAACATTAGACTGGAAGAGTTTGCAACAAAAACAGTGTGCAGCATTTTGGGTTTTTGAGTACATAAGCCATGGCCTCTCCACTTTGTCACCATTGGGATTTCACACCAGTAAAGTGTTGGATGGAAACTTCTTTTTTCATTGTCTTTGGGGAACATGAAATTTTTCACTTGCTGTGGCCCATTCAGTACAAGGAAGTCCCTCAGGCTACTGCTCAAGTGGGTCCACAGTCCTGGATCATCTAGACTTAAGGAACTAAACTTGGCAGCAGCTGTTTCTTGTGCCTCCACCACACTCTTCTCTGATCTACACTTTTCTTCAGGAATGTGCATGGTTACATCCATTTGAGATGGAGATATGGATGCTGCAGTAGCTGCCAGGTCACCTGCACTCTGACTAACTGGAAGATCAGGCATCTCGTCACCACTCACATCCTCACTGGGGCCGGAAGGCTCACCGTGAACATTTGTGTCTATGTATCTCAGGAGCGCTCCTTCCTGCTTAGATAGAAAAGCTTCCTTTGCTTTCTTTCTTTTTCTGAATGCTGCCCCAGAGGGGTATTTTCTTCTTTCATTCATGACTGCTGTTCTGTGCCAGCTATAGTGGCTCTCAACACTCAATTGAAGGGGACAAATAAGAAGGCTGGTAGCAGGGCCTGAGTGAGGGAAGATATCAGCGTCTAAGGGTACATCTACACTACCGAGGGGAGTCGATTTAAGATACGCAAATTCAGCTACGTGAATAGCGTAGCTGAATTCGACGTATTGCAGCCGACTTACCCCGTTGTGAGGACGGCGGCAAAATCGACTTCTGGGGCTTTTTGTCGGCGGCGCTTACTACCACCTCCGCTGGTGGAGTTAGAGCGCCGATTCGGGGATCAATTGTCGCGTCCCGATGGGACGCGATAAATCGATCCCCGAGAGGTCGATTTCTACCCGCCAATTCAGGCGGGTAGTATAGACCTAGCCTAAGGGCCTAACTGGCTCCTATTACTTCAGTTGACTGCCTGTTCTCCTCAAGTGGGTTCAGGGAAGCAGCAGGAAACAGGAAGCTCCCTGAGAAGCTGGTATTAATTAGTCCAGGCTCCTGGGGGTGCTAGAGAGGTACATAAGATGCTCCTCCTCCTCTCTCTCCCTGCAGGTCCTGCTGCTTTCTGTTATTCCCTCTCATCTTTTCTCCTGCCTGCCTGTTATGTCTCTTGTGCCCTCCTTCCTCCAGCACAGCACTCCACCATCTCTGTGCATCTAGAGCAGAGAGAATACATATGCACCAGCAGCAGACACAATTTTCTACACTCTGGGTCCTAGTTCCCCCAAATCTGGCACCTGAGGTTGCCGCCTCAGTTCACATCATGGTAAGGCCAGCCCTGTTATTGCCTCCTCTCCTTCTGTTTTCCCCTGGCATAATGTTCCTCTGCTGCTTGGTCCACTTCTTCTCCTCCTTCCCTTCAAACATTTTCTTACTGCTTTATTTACTCCCCTCCCTTCTCCCCTTAATATTTCTTCAGATGGTGACTGACAGCTCCAGTCTCATTGGTATCTCCAGTCCTTAAGGTTGGCTCTTGTTTCCTCTTTTCCTGTTCCTATATAGCCTGTAGTAGATCGAGGTAAGCTGTTCCCTTTTTATTTCCAGCTTCTTTTTACAAGTCTCCAGGTTGTTCTTGCTCATGAAGAACTTGTGTATCTGTAGAAGCAGCTGGGAATAAGAAAGCTAGCACTACATTGTTGCCCCTTGGCCCAAGTTATTAGCCAATAATGGGGGCCTTGTGCATTGTTTCTGTTAGGAGGAACATTGATTAAATGTCTCAGATATTTCTTTGGTGCAATCCTGGTTATTTACAAAGAATGCACACAACGTCCTGTTTCCCTGAACACAGGAGGAATAATCAGCAGGAGGCAGTTTCCTTGCTTTCAGTTTCCAACTCTGCCTTTCAAGCCAGTCCTCTGCCCCAAGGAATATCTATGTTCCCACTCAGGGCTATGCTCAAAACTGTTTCTCTGACTTTCTTCTGGCTCTAGCTTACTTTCTGGTTGCTTTCTATGATACAAAAGGATAATAAAATATTCATCAACTGCCCTCCTGTAATATCTGACTAAGGAAATATTCATCACAATAATACTACTACTAACTGCATCTCTCAGCATAATTCTTCTCCAAATCATATATGAAGACATGTCCCTGTCTTGTGAGTTTACAATTTAAGGAGGCAACTATATGGGGGGAAAGAGGTGTGTGCATACATATGTCTATATCTATAAAATATATTTTATTTAATACATAAAAATGTCTGCAATCTCTGTACACCCTTCCTCCAAGCCAATTGGCTTATTTCTGTTTAGGAATTGCAGTAGAGATGGTTTTTGAGGAGAAAATAGTTACCTTGTAGATCATTTTACAGTACTGTTTGGAAATAATGTGTACATCTCATTAATTCATACTGGTGGACTAATAATACAACATGCTAAGTGTGGCACACACACACAAATCTTTTCCCCATCTTACATCCCTCAGTGTGGAATGTCTTACATAGAAAATAGGTAATGTCTGTTTGTTCATTAAAGTGTGTTGTTCATTATTAAGCTTCGGGTAGAATGTACTTAATAACTAAAAGGTTTTTCATCAATGCTGTGGACTGCTGACACTATGGTGATGGGGCAATAATGGACATAGGTAGGAATATACCTATAGGACTAGGTGGGGGAAAGGATAGCTCAGTGGTTTGAGCATTGACTTGCTAAACCCAGCATTGAGAGTTCAATCCTTAAGGGGGCCATTTAGGGAACTGGGATAAAAATCTGTCTGGGCATTGGTCCTGCTTTGAGCAGGGGGTTTGGACTAGATGACCTCCTGAGGTCCCTTCTAACCCTGATATTCTATGATTCTAATATAGAAAAGCTTGCCTATGAAAGAGAAAGCATACATCTTGAATGTTGATAGAGAAAAAGTGGGTAATGCTAAAATGTTAGTAATTTTATTGGCTGCTGACTCTGTCTGTTAAGCTGCATTTATAACATACTGGTAGATATGAAGATATAAAAGACCTCTCCAGAGGTAAACTTTTCTGTCAAGCTAACTTAACATTATCCTATCTTTCTAGAATGACCTACTAGATTATCTGTATCAAGAGGTGCAGATAAATCTAATAACTTAAAGCATGGGTATTTGACCCTACAGTTCTATAAACCATATTAGAAATCCTCAGAAGGAAAGCCTTGATGCTGTGTAAAAGCTGAAAGCTTGACTGGAATTTATCAAATATTTCATTCTCACTTAATTGTTTTGGCATCTGAGTCATCACCACTATTTCTAGAGCCTTTGCAGGGAAGGCTAGATAAAATAGGATGATCATTTTGTAATTTTTTTCTCATCTAGGTAAGATTTCATAGAAACTGGTATTACAGAAGATGATTTCAAGTCTATTGGAAAAAAACTACTAGTAAAAGATTCCAGTTTTAGGAATGACTTGAAACTTGGTGTACCATAAGTAGAAGGAATACAAGATTATTGAAGTTTAGTACTAATTCCATCCCCTACATCTGATTTCCCAAGGTATTGTTCTGAGATGAAGACATTTATTATTTATATGGTGCCATTGATTTCTGCACAAAACTTTGCAAGCAGATAAAAAGACAACAAGGTAATTTAAGAGGTGATGTGTAGAATTAGACTCCCATACCATATCGTGTGGCCTGTTTTAAGTTACGCTGTTACCCCTTCCTGTTACTTCCTGTTATCCCCTAGCATGTGTGTTTTTCCCAATTTAGATTCCCTTACTCTCAGACTCAGTGGGCCAAATTTAAAGGTGATGTACGGTAAATTACATGTTGGCAATAGTGTGAATCTAAGGGAGTTTAATTAAGTGTATGCATCTAATTCCGTGTCACATACACATTGAGTAAGCCAGAAAACAGTTGTAATTACACTAGCATAGATTTTCTCTACCCAGAATCACCTTTGATTTTGGCACAAGGTCTCTGAAGTTTAATGATTACAGTCTAGAACAGGAACACAACAAAGACTCACTTATGTGGGTTTTTTTCCTAAATAAAATAGCTTAGGGCTCATTTTTGACTTTGAGACTCAGAGGAGAGAGTACATGAGTGTATCACACAAGTGGGAATGGCTACAGACAGTTCATCCAGTGGGCTGGAGAGGGACACTTTTGGGCTTCTAGATTAATTCCTTCTGTGACAACATGACAGGGAAGCACGGAACACAGATTTAGCAAAGGAATTTCTCAACCACAGTTACTGTACTTTAAAAAACACTCAAGAGCTATAGATCTTTGAACAAAACAAAAAAGTCCAGAGTCATACTTTCCCCTAGTCTTATCTCATTCCTTCTATAAATCCATGGTTTGTCAGCATTTTTGGCTAGGCAGACTTCTCCTGAAAATCCTTTTTATGTGTGGTGATAGCTGGCCTTTCTGCACAGAGCAGGACCATGCTTTTAAATAGGGCCATATCTCTGTCCCATGAACCCAGACTAAGTCGCTGCAGACCCACCACTTATGCTTGCCCCTACCTCCCTGCAAGGCATCTGTGCAGACAACTCATTGTTTCATGGCAGTGGGCCAGCAGTTGAGAGAGAATCAAAGTAGTTGGTCCCTGATTGAAGTTTTGATGGCTATTAGTGTTAGTCCTTCAGTGATGTGTCCAATGTCTGTCCTGGACATGAAGGCTGTTCGGAATGCAATATAGTGGTATATCTTTGGGCATGGTTCAGCCTTGTGCAATCAGAGTCCTACATTTCCACACATTGAATAAGATAGAGTCAATAATTTGATTCAGACATACACTGCCTCTGTGACAGAGTGGGGTACGCTTCCCCCAGCACTGGCTTTCAAGTGCTATCCAGGAGAGAGAATGTAGTTCTGACAGATGGCAAAAGAAGAGTTGATGCAAGTGGCAGAAAGTGGAAAACTGATACATTTAGTTTTAATCACGCTGAGTTTAGATATCTAAGAAGACTTGTCAGAGAGACAGAGATGCGGAGCTGCACAGAAGGGGAAAAGGTCAAAGCAGAAAGATTGACTTGAAAGTTATTGTACTAGCTGAAAGTAGTAGCTGAGCCATGACAGTAGATGAGATTGCCTAGGGATAAGTGTAAAGGGATTAAATGGAGCAGAACATACTTGTGCAGAACGTCAAAGGAACAGGGAACTGACTATAAGATCTGTGGAAATAATCTAATCTCTTGGAATTATTGCCACAATGCATAAAATGCCAAGGTATCATTGGGAGACTCTTTTTATTTTATTTTTCTTTGAGGCAGGTTAATTTACATTAAAAGGCGTAAACTCCCAAAAGACCCCAGAAAAATTAAACAACCTTGGATTTATTCATCTTTTATGAGAAGAAAACATTTCCTTTGCTAGGTTCTTCACAAAAGAGAAGATTGCCTTTTTCTGTCTCTGCAGCTGCCCAGGCATGGGAAGTTCAAGTTTGGAGGGTATAAAACTGTCAATTCCTTAAGTGTGGGATAATTTATTGGTGCAAAGCAACAGAAGAAACCAAAGAAAAAACACATAGACAATATTCAGACCTATACACTCACATCCTATGCACTACAAGCTCTAGTGAGTAGGCCTAGTATTAGAGAGGCAGTATCTAGGACCTTTTGTAACTCCAACAGTATTAGAAGTAAACTCTGGTCTGGATGGAACCTGCCATCTCTACCTTGGAATTATGCACACAGTTGGACTGTGATTCTCTCCCCATCGCCCCTTTGTTTTTCTCATGTTTAGATTACAAACTCACTGATTAATAGATTCGAAGGCCAGAGGACCATTGTCATCATCTAGTCTGACCCCTGGTATAGCACAGGCCAGAGAACGTCCCAAAAATATTTCCTCAAGTGTATAGTTTAGAAAAACATCCAGTCTTGATTTAAAAATTGTTAGTGATGGAGAATCCACTGTGACTCTTGGTAAATTGTTCCAGTGGTTAATTACTCTCACTATTAAAAATGTATGCCTTATTTCCTGTCTGACTGGAGGGAAGGGACTGTCATTTGCCATATGGCCAAGTACGTTGAAGCCTCTAGGCACTACTACAATGTAAATCTTTAATAACAATAATTATTTAGCTTTTCCTCTTGCAAATTCCAATATTCTCCAGCATTAAAAAAGTCATAATCCTCGCTAAATGGCTATTGCAACACAACCTGGGCCTCTCACTAGGAGTATTTTAGAGAATAAATTTGGAGAAAATGTTTAGCTCTGTTTATAAACTCTGGTGGCTAAATATAACCGTACAAAATTTAAAACATCACAGTACCACAAACTTTCTTGGCCTATTCTTAATCCCAGTTAAATATTCAATATATGAAAACACAATTCTAAATAAAATATTCCACCATTCTGGAGCAAAACAAGCCTGAGGCAAAGTTAAACAGAGCCTCAGAATAAACTGCAGTGTATTCTGTCACAAAACTGCAGGTGATATGAATCGACCAGACTGACTGTGTCACAGACTTTAGCAGTTAAATCTGTCCTTTCTCCGCTGCTGCTGCTATTTTCACCAGTAACCAATATTACCGCTTCCTAAATGATAGGGGAAGCTAAAAAATCTCTCACCCATTGCACAGCTGCTAATCCAATGCACAAGCCCAATGCTAAGTATTATCGAGCCACTGACAGCAACCTGGTGTTCTGACCAAATTCCAACTTTAATAATATTCTTCCTACTTACCACGCCCTGAAATTTCATTTGGGGCAATTCTTCAATTAACTTCCTAAAAGGAATAGAAACAAAAAGTGCACCATGATGTGTTCTTCTGCTTTTGCAGAATGACGGCTGCTTCCCAGCCCAGACTGGACAGGTGAACAAGCGTCATATTTACAGCATACACAGCATACACAAAAAGCACTCTGGAATCTTTCAAGGTGAAAGGTTTTAATAAATATAAAGTTATCAGGGGATATAATTGGCAAAGCAAAATACTAGTTGAAAAGCAGAAAAGTATTGATTTCAGCTAGGCTTTTGACAACTTTTCCACTCAAAAGGCAGTTAGCAGCACTTTGGAAAGAGTTTTCCAAACCTGCAGTGAAATGAAATAGCCATCACACATTGAATTATCAATTTACATTTTTTTTGTTGAAAGGCTGACTTTGGCTTCAAATATAATATACCTAGATCATAAATAAATTAGTCTAAGATGAAAAGTGATATACAGTACGCTCAAAAAGTGCCAGCTAAAGAAGGGAATACCAAGGAGTGTGGTTGTGATTTTATTGGATTTAGGTAAATTCTGTGTGGGGCTACCATTGATGTCAATAGGAGATTTACATGTAATGAGAGAACAGGATACGGGAGCTAAGTTTTGCCCTGTAGATCTGAGAGCAGAATTTTGTTTCACAGTTGTGTTTATAATCAGGATATGTTTTAATCCTTTTTATCCCCGGCATGGAAAGCTTCTCACTGAAATTCAAAAAGTCCTTGAATACTTATGTCACAACCCCAGGTTTCCTAATCCTGGGCTCAGGTAACTGATGCCACAGCCAAGCCTCAGAATTGGAAAGTTTACCTTGTAACCCTTCACTCTACTCCCTTATTTCAAGTAGCCTGTCCTCAAGAGTGAGGTAATTGGTGATCAATGTGGTAGGTGCTTTTTGTAGATTTCAGAAAAATCCAGACACTGGACTCTCTTAATGAACTCTTACTTAATTCCTTACAAGTAAACCCATAACTGAAGTCTGTTACTGTCCGTCTAGAGGTGCCCTCTTTAGCTTCTCAAACCCAGAGTTTTAGTAGAGATCCCAACTCAGAAGCTTCTGGGCCTTCCATCCTCTGAACTTGGTTTTTATGCCACCTTCCTGGTAGCCCAGATTCCTTATAGTCCCTGTTGGACTAGTCTCTGATGTCTTAAGACTCCATACCCTGTACCTTCATCGAGGTCCTGTAACAACCCACCTCCAGCAGTCAAGATTCAACTCTCCTTTCCAACAGTCCTCGTCCACTGCTAGAATTTGAATGACCATTCCATGGTGGTTCCTAGCAACCAAATGGCCCGCTATGGAGTCCTCAATGTTAAATCACTGTCTCATGTCCTACCACAGGTTTTAGTTCCCAGAACCCCATATATAAAATTACATTAATTCAACATATTACCTAACATTTTTCACAGATTTACAGAAAGATCAGTGCATTTCCTACCTGGTGAATATTTTTAAAAATTTAAAAGAAGTAAAATTTATATTATGAATAAACATAATAATTGTAAATATTTGCTCCCCTTTTCTCAGCTTCAAATATCCAACTGTCTGAGCAAACATTTTACTCCACAAACTATAGAAGTAAGATGTGTACTAGATAATTAATTATTAATTTAATATTGTAAAGCTTTAATCATGGCAAACCTTAAATCTAGCTACATCTGCAGTCTGTATTTCTGTTTGAACCTCTTCTGCTCCTAAAAAAGTTTTTATGAAAAGTATAGCTTAGTTTGAATTTATGCTCTTGAAATTATATTTTTGCTTTAAACTTCCTTCTGTCATCATTACAAATGTATATAATCCCTCTACATTTAGTCTAGATTTGTAACGTATTATATATGCTGGCAGTCCTGCTTTCATAGAGATCTTTTTCTACCACACTAAAGCATATCAGCTGAATTTTTAACACATATTTGTATATAAAGATTAGGACACAATATAAAGACCTTGGCAGTGTGTCATTGATTAGACTTTGCCTCCCTAACACTGCACTAGTTGATTGCATTTAACAAATTTGTCAACATATGCATAAATGTATTATCATTATAAATTAATTGTATGGAAAAATGTCAGTGGATCACTTCTTGCTTGCTTTTAGGTGTGGAAGCAGAGAAAGAACTGTCATACATTGCATCCCCTTCCTGTCAGTTCTTTCTCTGCTTCCACATAGGTTATAAAACGACTAATGCTATTCTACAGTTCTGATCACATGATAATGAGGTGTCCTAAAACTGTGAGAGCAATTAAATCAGTAATCCCTGTTTGCTCTGGCATAGTTCTTCCTTTGGGCTAATTTGTTTACAGGGATAAATATACTTCTTGATGGAAACATGTAGTGAAACATATATTAAAATTATATTCTAATTACTAGACTAGATTTACTGCTGGTGTAACTCCATTAATGATATTTGCCCAATAGTGTGATATTAGAAAGAAGAGTAAGTTGGTTTAAAAAAAAAAAGTGTGTTTTAATTTTCTTATCTTTTGTTTACATCAGAAGAGTGTATTATAGTTAGAGATGATGATAATGATAATAATACCTAGCTTTTATGTAGCACTTTTAATCAGTAGATCTCAAAGCACTTTACCAAGGATGTCACTATGATTATGATGCAGATAGTAGATTGGAATCTCTAAGTTATACATTATTGTATTACAACTAGGGCTGTCGATTAATTACAGTTAGCTCACATGATTAACTCAACAAAATTAATCACGATTAAAAAATAATTGCAATTAATCACAGTTTTAATCACACTGTTAAACAATAGAATCCCAGTTTAAATTTATTAAATATTTTTGGATGTTTTTCTACATTTTCAAATATCACCTTTGTCCGGCTTGTCCTCGTCTGTCCCTACAAGCACACAAGTCAACGCCACACCATTCTGTTTTGTTTCAATCATGTTCTTTCCATTTCTGGCCAAAAATTTTTGTCATGAGATCAGCCCAGCGTATTTTCGGTCTGCCCAGCAGTCACATGTGGTCTCTGGGGATCCAGTCACTGATGCGGGTTGTACATCTATTGTCTTGCTTGTGAACTACATGACCAGCCCATCTAAGATTTGCGTCGTATATCACCTGCACTACATCGGTCACCTCTGTACGTCTTCTGATCTCCTCATTCGGTATATGATCACGGATCATATCTTGCACATTTTCATTTCCATTGCTCTCTGGGTGACAGCAATTTTTTTCTTCCTCCACTTTTGTCATTGAGGGGATACTGCAGCTACAGGGCACAAGGCCAGCACCCCGAAGGCACTACTGCAAAAAAAAAATATTATTCTGCCAAACAAGCCACACAAAACAGAATAAACTGGGAAACTGAGCACAGACTCATGCGTTGGCCTTACCAATGCTCACAACATGAGGTAGCTCAGGATGAAAAATGGAAAACGGCTAGAAACTTGTTGCAAGTCATAACACAAACTATAACTTTCAAATATATTAACTTCAATTACAACACAGAATACAAAGTGTACAGTGCTCACTTTATAGTACTATTTTTGATTACAAATATTTGCACAGTAAAAAT
This sequence comes from Trachemys scripta elegans, assembly GCF_013100865.1. Classification (NCBI taxonomy): domain Eukaryota; kingdom Metazoa; phylum Chordata; order Testudines; family Emydidae; genus Trachemys; species Trachemys scripta. Next base: position 167,442,246 of record NC_048300.1, read on the forward strand.
TATTTAAAAAAATAGTATTTTTAAATTCACCTCACACAAGTACTGTAGTGCAATCTCCTTATCGTGAAAGTGCAATTTACAAATATAGATTTTTTGTTACATAACTGCACTCAAAAAAACCCAACCAGTGTAAAACTTTACAACCTACAAGTCCACTCAGTCCTACTTCTTGTTCAGCCAACCGCTAAGACAAACAAGTTTGTTGACACTTGCAGAAGACAATGCTGTCCGCTTCTTATTTACAATGTCACCTGAAAGTGAGAACAGGTGTTCGCATGGTATTTTTGTAGCCAACATTGCTAAGTATTTATGTGCCAGATATGCTAAACATTCATGTGCCCCTTCATGCTTCAGCCACCATTCCAGAGGATATGCTTCCATGCTGATGATGCTCATTAAAAAAATGTGTTAATTACATTTGTGACTGAACTCCTTGGGGGAGAATTGTATGTCCCCTGCTCTGTTTTACCCGCATTCTGCCATATATTTCATGTTATAGCAGTCTCGGATGATGACCCAGCACATGTTGTTCATTTTAAGAACGCTTTCACTGCAAATTTGACAAAACTCAAAGAAGGTACCACTGTGAGAATTCTAAAGATAGATACAGCACTCGACCCAAGGATTAAGATCTGAAGTGCCTTCCAAAATCAGAGAGGGATGAGGTGTGGAGCATGCTTTCAGATGTCTTAAAAAAGCAAAACTCTGACATGGAAACTACAGAACCCGAACCATCAAAAAAGAAGATCAACCTTCTGCTGGTGACATCTGACTCAGATAATGAAAATGAACATGCATTAATTTGCACTGTTTTGAATCGTTATCGAGCACAACCCGTCATCAGCATGGACGCATGTCCTTTGGAATGGTGGTTGAAGCACAAAGGGACCTATGAATCTTTCACACATCTGGCATGTAAATATCTTTCGAAGTTGGTTACGACTGTGCCATGCGAACGCCTGTTCTCACTTTCAGTTGATGTTTTAAACAAGAAGCAGGCAGCATTATCTCCTGCCAATGTAAACCAACTTGTTTGTCTGAGCATTTGGCTGAAGAAGAAGTAGGACTGAATGGACTTGTAGGCTCTAAAGTTTTACATTGTTTTATTTTTGAATGAAGGATTTTTGTACATAATTCTACATTTGTAAGTTCAACTTTCATGATAAAGAAATGGCACTACAGTACTTGTAATGGGGGAATTGATAAATACTATTCAGTTTGGTTTTTTTACAGTGCAAATATTTGTAATGAAAAATAAATACAAAGTGAGCACTGTATATTTTGTATTCTGTGTTGCATTTGAAATCAAAATATTTGAAAATGTAGAAAACATCCAAAAATATTTAAATAAATGATATTCTATTATTGTTTAACAGTGTGATTAATCACATGATTAATCACAGTTATTTTTTTAATTGCATGATTAGTTGCAATTATTTTTTTTAATCGTTTGACAGCCCTAATTATAACTCAAGCAGACTTTATTATATATACTTAGAATACCACAAAAATGCAGATGACTCTAGGGTGGATATTAGCAGCCAACTGGCACATAACACAAAAATGGAGGGAGGTGAGACTGGCCAGGAACTTCAGGGCAAACTTCTACTCTTAGGGTAAGTGTCATGGTATCTTTAAGGAGCCACAACACTGGAAATGGAAGGGGAAGTAATGAAGGGAGCAGTAAGACAGGAATTTTGGAGCATGTATGTATGGTGAGGAGAGCGGAGAAGAAGAATGAAAGGACCAGCACTGGGCAATATCCACCTGTATGCATCACGTTGACTGTACTAGTTAATACAGTCGCTTGGCTCATTGCCCACCAATACAAGAAATCTATTTCCCAAAGGAAAGAACAGCTCCCTCATTGTACATTTGGCAAACAACTGTTAGCATGTAATCACAGTACAGAGAATATAGTTGTGGAGCAAATCAATTTAGTTTCGATCACACATCCTTCCCATTAGTGGGAGGGTCAACTGTAGATTAACACACAGACACTGTTCTCCCTTTCCTACCACTCACAAAGTATTCAAACCCTTCTCAATGGAATGGACCCCCTCGCACAGCTCTAATCTTCTTTGTTCCTCTCTTATAATTAAACTCATTCTGTGTCCCCTTCTCTGGGTCTGCATTCACCTTCCTCCCCACTCAGACCTGCTTAAGCTCCAGCCATTTTCTTACTAGGACTCTACTGTGCAGGAAACTTTCACTTACCTCCTGTGCTAGTGCCATCTGTCTCAACCACTCATAAAACCCACAGAAAAGAGCCAGTCCCATGCTTTATCCATTGGGGAACTAGGCAATTTTGTGAGGATTCAAGGCACAAATGAGAGTAGAGGTAGAGATACATCTCAGCTCCAAAGTTCAGATTTGGATCTGAACTTTCTTCAAAGTTCAGCAGTGTTTGGATCCAGAGATTTGGTTCAGCCTATTATGGAGATGAAGGTCAGCTGCAAGGTTTGGAACTGGATCCAGACTTCACCAAAACTGAAACAGTTTAGTATGAGATTTTGGTTTGAGCCCATGTCAGCATACAGTTGCTAATTTTGAAACCATAAGAAATAAGTGTCATATACCCATTTGATATTAGTAAAGAAGTATCATATGACATTATCTAGCATTTTTCATTTTTTAAAATAGTCTATTATATGATATTCAATGGAATAGAATGGCTAACACCTTGAAATGCCCTAAAACATGCATTGGCTTTGTCAGTGTAATATCAGAATAAAGTGTATTGTCTTTTTCCTTATGTCAATATCATTGTCAATATGTTAAGCTGAGTACTAGAGAGAAGGTAAAACTAACTTTTCAAATGTAATGAGAGTTTGGGCTGGATTGTTGGAAGACCAAAGATTACACTCATGCATCTGTACTAGCAAATCATCGAATAAACAGGTGACAAATATAAATCTGAGAATAAGAATACAAATGTTCTGATATGTAGAATGAGAAATTTAACCTTAATTGTCCAGGAGTAACCCAGTAATAAGACATGGCACTGTGGAAAAGGTTGGCAACAGACTGTTGCCAGACCAAAAAAATATATATATTACTTTATATTTACTTTCAAGAAATGAAATAAAGATAATGATATCCTATTATCATGTCAGGTACCAAGTTGGTGGAATCTCCTTCCTTGGAGGTTTTTAAGGCCCAGCTTGACAAAGCCCTGGCTGGGATGATTTAGTTGGGAATTGGTCCTGTTTTGAGCAGGGGGTTGGACTAGATGACCTCCTGAGATCCCTTCCAATCCTGATATTCTATGATTCTATGATTCTATGTGAGCATGTATGAAATGTCAAAATGCAGTGTACTATTAAACATGAGATAGATTACTGTAATAAATTTTCATAAAGATTTTCTCATGTGCTCCCTTCAGCACACTTAAAAAAAAAAAATCAGAGAAAATAACCGTAAGAAGCAGATTGATCCAAAAAGTCTTTAATGTGTACTACAGGCGAGTCATTTCAATTTTGAATATATGGATTTGAAAAATAGGTGCATGTAACTGCAAAATGAAAGTAAAGGGAATAAGTAAAAGCACAAAAAGAAATAAAACCAACTATGACAACATTCATCTAAAACAAAGTTCTTTATTTTTTTTTCCTTTTCAAAACATCTGTATAAACTAGGGTTACCATACGTCCGGATTTTCCCGGACATGTCCGGCTTTTTGGGCTCCAAATCCCCGTCCGGGGGGAAATCCCAAAAAGCCGGACATGTCCGGGAAAATCGGGACATGCGGGGGGCGGTGCTGGGCTGGGGGCCGGGCCGGGGGCCGGCGGGGCCGGGGACTGGGGGCACCGAGCGCCGGGGGCCGGCGGGGCTGAGCGCCGGCGGTGCCGGGGACCAGGGGGGCCGGCGGGGCCGAGCGCTGGGGGTGCTGGGGACCGGGGGCACCGAGCGCCGGCGGGGCCGGGGACCAGGGGGCCAGCCTGGGCCGCGCCTCCTCCCCCCACACCCACCCTTACCTGCTTCAGGCTTCCCGCGAATCAAATGTTCGCGGGAAGCAGGGGAGGGGGCGGAGTTGGGGCGGGGGGTGTGGGCGGGGCTGAGGGCGGGGCCGAGGCCCGGTGGAGTGTCCTCCTTTTGGAGGCTCAAAATATGGTAACCCTAGTATAAACAAAACCCAACAAGTATGTGAGCTGATTTCTTTCTGAATTGAAAAAAATGTCACCTTAGATATAGAAAAACAATCGAACAAATTACACCAGTACAAAATTCTGTTCAAAACTCTCTCTATAAATGAAGCTCTATGTTAAGTTATTATGTGGACCTATGTCATGTTCATAGGCTTTCATCAGCCCTCTGCATGGAGTGAACATCATCCTCTGATATAAGGGCAAATTTTCAAAATTAATATCATAGGTAAATAAAACTGATTAGGTAGCATACATTTTAAATGTATGTCCAGGCATTGTATTTTCACCTAAATTTATTTTTTCTACCCTTTTTTAAAGCACAGAACTGTTACACTTCGTAGACAACCAGTTGGTGGCTTGGGCTTAAGTATAAAGGTATGGATAATGTTTTGTTTTCATTTCTCTTTTTGAACTTCAGTATGTTTAGTGAGTGATGGTCTCAGTTGAGATTTCATTATTTATACATCTTTTACAGGGGGGTGCTGAGCACAAAGTCCCTGTCGTCATATCAAAAATATTTAAAGACCAAGCAGGTAAATATATATCTATATCTATACCTAAATAGGTTTCTGGTGTTATGTATACGATAGTCTTTTTTGAAAATGAAGTTCACTGTAACTCAGAATTAAGTATATTTATGGATCATTACATCAGCATTACGGTATCTTTAAGTCTTTCTGCAAATGTTGAATGGCTGTATATGGACAATTGTCTCTGATTCTGATTTCAAATAATCTGTAGTCTTATAAAGTTGGGGAATGGTAGTTAAAATTTTATCTGATAAATACTCACCTTAGAAATTTTTATGACAGTAGCACATCCTGATTATAAACACTGCCTTTAACATTCCTTTGTGGGGAAAAAAATTTGACATGAGAAAATGACTGCATCACTTAATTTTAATAACATGGGATAAACAAATATAAGCCAACTAGAATCTTTTTCCAGAACTGTAATTCATCACCATATGGTATGACTAAACCTGCCTAGATGCAAATAGGCAGCCATCAACAATGCTGAATAAATATATGAATCACTGTAATAAAACACACAACTAAAGCATTACACTGACAATCACCCAGTCCAAATAACCTAAACAAGACCCTATGTACCAATTAAGCCCTGCACTAAGGATGGAATTTATCCCAGCACAGAGGGAACAACGGTGAACTTCACTCTTAAAAATGCACAGTACAAGCATGGCAAGAAAATAAATAATAATAAAATAAAAAATAGGCAACTAGGAATACGGAGAATGCTCTAATAATTAAATAATGGTAATCATCCTAAATTGAAGTTTTCAATAAAAGAAAGTCATTTAGGGCCATCATGGACACAACAGGTTCACTCAAAAATTACATTTGTATGTTTAAGTTAAATAATCAGACACACAAATTTGTAACAATGTAGGTAATTTTGATAACTTTCATGCACAAACGCCAGGCTTTGTGGGAGCACTGGATGCATGCATGTTTTTGGGGGGTACCTATTGCACGCAAAATTGAAAATCTGTCCTTAAAAGTCACATGTTGAAAGAAATCCTGCAACTGTATGTCTGAGGAAGGCAGTGAATAGCATTGAACAGGGGTTAGTGCTACACCATGGGAATCCATGCCTCTGTCTACTGTGGAGCAGAGCTGCTGTAGATCCCTGTTTGGGACTGACGAGGGGGTGCACTGTGGGTGGGCCAAGGAAATGGCAGGGTAATGGCCCATGGGCCAGCAAACAGTGTAGAACCACTTACCTAGTAAACAGAGTGTGGGAGAAGCTGTACATATCTACTGCCTACTGCAGCTTGGGGCTGAAGATTTGACTCTTCAGTCAGTCATAGAGTCATAGACTTTAAGGTCAGAAGGGACCATTATGATCATCTAGTCTGACCTCCTGCACAACGCAGGCCACAGAATCTCACCCCCACTCCCACAACAAAGCCCTAACCTATGTCTGAGCTATTGAAGTCCTCAAATCATGGTTTAAAGACTTCAAGGTACAGAGAATCCTCCAGCAAGTGACCTGTGCCCCACGCTGCAGAGGAAAGCAAAAACCCCCCAGGGCCTTTGCCAATCTGCCCTGGAGGAAAATTCCTTCCTAACCCCAAATATGGTGATCAGCTAAACCCTGAGCATGTGGGCAAGACTCATGTGCCAGACACACAGGAAAGAATTCTCTGTAGTAACTCAGATCCCACCCCATCTAACATCTCATCACAGGCCATTGGGCATATTTACTGCTAATAGTCAAAGATAAATTAATTGCCAAAATCCCATCATACCATCCATAACTTTATCAAGCTTAGTCTTGAAGCCAGATATGTTTTTTGACCCTATTGCTCCCCTTGGAAGGCTGTTCCAGAACTTCACTCCTCTGATGTTTAGAAACCTTCAACTATGTCAAGTCTAAACTTCCTGCGTATGGATAAGTGTTCAAACTAGTTATTTTGGCTGTGCATTCCATACTAATATCCCATCCATTTTGAATTATTGTATGTCAACAGCACAGAAAATGACATTGATGATTATTACAAGATATGAGTTGCTGATCCAATTAGGGTTCTTTCTTTCAGAATATCGATGGATACAAACATTCAGGGGTACCTCTAATAGCTACATTTTCCTTCCTAAAAGTCATGCCCAGCTTTAGTATAAAAGTAAAAATTGCATACAAAGAGCATGAGAAACTGGAAATCCAGATGTCCTACACACCACATTATCTTTGGGAGATATAAAATCTCTACAAGATAGAAATATCCTGCACACAAGATTAAAAAAAAAATCACCTCTTCCAAAGTGTCAATACTTTCAGTTACCAGGATTATATTTAATCAAGGATTTAATACTAATGAGGCTGAGAGAACCTATCCAGGCACAACTGTCATTGTGAGATAGGCTGAGAGAACCTATCCAGGCACAACTTGGGGAAGGGCAATTTCCTTTCTCTGAGATATCTTCTCCGTTTATAGGAGATACAAAAAGAGGACCGTCCCTAGTAGTATTCTTTATGGTACAAACTAGAAAAAAATATAAATATTTTAATCAGAAATCTGACCTGCCAGTTCTACCAGTTATCATACAGAGAGCTGCAAGGCGAAAGAACAATAGAGAAAGGCAGACTGATCTCAAGTAAGTCTTCTGAATAAACATTCAGACGTGCTCAATGTGAATAAGAATTTGTGTATCCCAGGTGTTAATAATAATGAAATTGACAGCCTAGCTGGAAATATAGCTCAGAGAAGAGTATTAAGATGAGCTACTACTTGACGCAAGTAAATTAATTTGAGAAAGAGTGATATCATACAGTGATTTCTCTACTACTGAAAAGCCCTTGCGCTGTGGAAGCTAGTCATCCCAGCAGCATGAGTCACAGAGTAACCAAAAATCTCCACAAGCTATAAAATACATTTTGCATATATTTTTTTATTTTGTAGATAAATATATACAGATTTAAGGATAGCTTGTGATTTGATTGAATCTCACAACTCACTCTCTGCAGTAGTGAAACGCAATGCCAGAACGTTCAAAGAATGTAGTGTTGTGTGAGGGTATGTCTACACTACGAAATTAAGTCGAATTTATAGAAGCCAGTTTTATAGATATCGGTTTTATACAGTCGATTGTGTGGTCCCCACATAAAATGCTCTAAGTGCATGAAGCCGGTGGACCGCGTCCACAGTACCGAGGCTAGCATCGACTTCCGGAGCATTGCACTGTGGGTAGCTATCCCACAGTTCCCGCAGTCTCCGCTGCCCATTGGAATTCTGGGTTGAGATCCCAATGCCTGATGATGCAAAACAGTGTCGCAGGGGATTGTGGGTACATGCCGTCAGGCCCCTCCCCATCCGTCAGAGCAACGGCAGACAATCGATTCGCGCCTTTTTACCTGGGTTACCTGTGCAGACAACATACCACGGCAAGCATGGAGTCCGCTCAGCTCAGCTCAGCTCACCATTACCATATGTCATCTGGGTGCCGGCAGACGTGGTACTGCATTGCTACACAGCAGCAGCTAATTGCCTTTTGGCAGTAGACGGTGCAGTATGACTGGTAGCCTTCATCGGCTATCTGGGTGCTGGCAGACGTGGGGCTGCATTGCTACACAGCAGCAGCCCCTTGCCTTTTGGCAGTAGATGGTGTATTACGACTGGTATCCGTCGTCGTCGTACTCCAGTTCAATCATAGGCCCCTGGGCAGACATGCTTTGTCTCCTGGAGACTCAGTCCTGCCGGCAGTCCGATTGAACCGTCTTGACGATGATGGCTAGCAGTCGTAGTACAGTATCTTCTGCCAAGCACCCAGAAGATGCTGAGGACTATCAGTCATGCTGCACCATCTGCTGCCAGCTTAAGATGTAGAAAATAGATGGATCAGATTTGTTCTGTATTCATTTGCTTCCCCCTCCCTCCGTGAAATCAACGGCCTGCTACACCCAGGATTTTGAGTTCAATCTTTGAGGAGGCCATTCTGTGTGACAGTTGTTTGTGTTTCTCCCTGATGCACAGACACCTTTGTTGATTTTAATTCCCTATACCCGTACACCATGTCGTCAGTCGCCCCTCCCTCCCTCCGTCAGTTTCGCGCCTTTTTTCAGTCCAGATGCCATAGCACTGGGATCATGGAGCCCACTCAGATCACTGCGGCAGTTATGAGCACTATGAACACCACGCGCATTGTCCTGGAGTATGTGCAGAGTAGGACATGCCAAAGCAAAACCAGGACCAGCCGATGAGGCGATTGCAGCGCGGCGACGAGAGTGATGAGGAAATTGACATGGACACAGGCCTCACGCAAAGTATGGGCCACAGCAATGTGCAAATCATGGTATTATTGGGGCAGGTTCATGCCGTGGAATGCCGATTCTGGGCCCGGGAAACAAGCACAGACTGGTGGGACCACATCGTGTTGCAGGTCTGGGACGATTCCCAGTGGCTGCGAAACTTTCGCATGCGTAAGGGCACTTTCATGGAACTTTGTGACTTGCTTTCCCCTGTCCTGAAGTGCCAGAATACCAGGATGAGAGCAGCCCTCACAGTTGAGAAGTGAGTGGCGATAGCCCTGTGGAAGCTTGCAATGCCAGACAGCTACCGGTCAGTCGGGAATCAATTTGGAGTGGGCAAATCTACTGTGGGGGCTGCTGTGATCCAAGTTGCCAGGGCAATCAAACACCTGGTGATATCAAGGGTAGTGACTCTGGGAAACGTGCAGGCCATAGTGGATGGCTTTGCTGCAATGGGATTTCCAAACTGTGGTGGGGCGATAGACGGAACCCATATCCCTATCTTGTCACCGGAGCACCAAGCCACCGAGTACATAAACCGCAAGAGGTACTTTTCAATACTGCTGCAAGCCCTGGTGGATCACAAGGGATGTTTCACCAACATTAACATGGGATGGCTGGGAAAGGTACATGATGCTCACGTCTTCAGGCACTCTGGTCTGTTTCGAAAGCTGGAGGAAGGGACTTTATTTCCAGACCAGAAAATAACCATTGGGGATGTTGAAATGCCTATCGTGATCCTTGGGGACCCAGCCTATCCCTTAATGCCATGGCTCATGAAGCCGTACACAAGCAGCCTGGACAGTAGTCAGGACCTGTTCAACTACAGGCTGAGCAAGTGCCGAATGGTGGTGGAATGTGCATTTGGACGTTTAAAAGCACGCTGGCGCAGCTTACTGACTCGCTCAGACCTCAGCGAACAGAATATCTCCATTGTTATTGCTGCTTACTGTGCGCTCCACAATATCTGTGAGAGTAAGGGGGAGACATTTATGGTGGGCTGGGAGGTTGAGGCATATCGCCTGGCCACTGATTACACGCAGCCAGACACCAGGGCGGTTAGAAGAGTACAGCAGGGCATGGTGCACATCAGAGAAGCTTTAAAAATGAGTTTTGTGACTGGCCAGGCTACGGTGTGAAACTTCTGTTTGTTTCTCCTTGATGAACTCTCTGCCCCCCCCCCAACCCGGTTCACTCTACTTCCCTGTAAACCAACCACCCCACCCTCCTCTCCCCTATCTGAGCACCACTTGCAGAGGCAATAAAGTCATTGTTACTTCACATTCATGCATTCTTTATTAATTCATCACACAACTAGGGGGATAATTGCCAAGGTAGCCCGAGAGGGGTGCGGGAGGAGGGAAGGAAAAGGACACACTGCAGTTTAAAACTTTAAAACTTTAACACTTATTGAAGGCCAGCCTTCCGATGCTTGGGCAATCATCTGGGGTGGAGTGATGGGTGGCCGGAGGCCCCCTCACCGTGTTCTTGGGCGTCTGGGTGAGGAGACAATGGGACTTGGGGAGGAGGGCTGTTGGTTACACAGGGGCTGTAGCGGCGGTCTCTGCTCCTGCTGCCTTTCCTGCAGCTCAACCATACGCTCGAGCATATCAGTTTGATGCTCCAGCAGCCGGAGCATCGACTCTTGCCTTCTGTTGCAAGCTGATGCCACCTATCATCTTCAGCCCGCCACTTCCTCTGTTCATTCCGCAATTCAGCCCGCTACCTCTCCTCTCGTTCATACTGTGCTTTTCTGTAGTCTGACATTGATTGCTTCCACACATTCTGCTGTGCTCTTTCAGTGTGGGAGGACATCTGGAGCTCCGTGAACATATCATACCGAGTCCGCCGTTTTCTCCTTCTAATCTTTGCTAGCCTCTGCGAAGGAGAAACATTTGCAGCTGGTGGAGAACAAGGGAGAGGTGGTTAAAAAAGACACATTTTAGAGAACAATGGGTACACTCTTTCATGTTAAATTTTGCTGTTCACATTACACAGCACATGTGCTTTCGTTACAAGGTCGCATTTTTCCTCTGATATTGAGGGCCTGCCGGTTTTGTGTGAAAGATCACTCAGGCGGTGCCAGGCAACAGAATTCAGCTTGCAGGCAGCCATGGTAAGCCACAGTCTTTTGGCTTTTTTAACCCTCATAACATGTGGGAATGATTTCAAACAGTAGCGCCCTCATCGTCCTCATTTCCCATACCAAGGACCCGTTGGGTTGGCCATTTAAAATGTGTTTGCAATGTAAAAGGAGGGGCTGGGGCTTCCGGGTTAACATGCAGCACAAACCCAACTACCCCCCCCCCACACACACACACCCAATTCTCTGGGATGATCCCTTCACCCCTTCCCCCCCACCGCATGGCTAACAGCAGGGAACATTTCTGTTCAGCCGAGCAGGAACGGGCACCTCTGAATGCCCCCTTAATAAAATCACCCCATTTCAACCAGGTGACCATGAATGATATCACTCTCCTGAGGATAACAAAGAGCGATAAGGAATGGATGTTGTCTGCATGCCAGCAAACACCAGGACCATATGCTGCCATGCTTTGTTATGCAATGATTACAGACTACCTGCTACTGGCCTGGCATGGTAAAGTGTCCTACCATGGCGGACGGGATAAGGCAGCCCTCCCCAGAAACCTTTTGCAAAGGCTTTGGGAGTACATGAAGGAGAGCTTTCTGGAGATGTCCCTGGAGGATTTCCGCTCCATCCCCATACACGTTAACAGACTTTTCCAGTAGCTGTACTGGCCGCAATTGCCAGGGCAAATTAATCATTAATCATTAAACATGGTTGCTTTTAAACCATGTGTAATATTTACAAAGGTACACTCACCAGAGGTCCCTTGTGTGCCCTCAGGGTCTGGGAGCAAACCTTGGGTGAGTTCGGGGGTTACTGGTTCCAGGTCCAGGGTGATAAACATATCCTGGCTGTTGGGGAAACCGGTTTCTCTGCTTCCTTGCTGCTGTGAGCTATCTACATTATCTTCATCCTCATCTTCCTCGTACCCCGAACCCGCTTCCCTGTGTGTTTCTCCTTTGAAGGAGTCAAAGCACACGGTTGGGGTAGTGGTGGCTGCACCCCCTAGCATGGCATGCAGCTCCGCGTAGAAGCGGCATGTTTGCGGCTCTGCCCCGGACCTTCCGTTTGCCTCTCTGGCTTTGTGGTAGACTTGCCTTAGCGCCTTAATTTTCATGCGGCACTGCTGTGCGTCCCTGTTATGGCTTCTGTCCTTCATGGCCTTGGAGAAGTTTTCTAATATTTTGCCATTTCGTTTACTGCTACGGAGTTCAGCTAGCACTGATTCATCTCCCCATAGGGCGAGCAGACCCCGTACCTCCTGTTCGGTCCATGATGGAGCTCTTTTGCAATCCTGGGACTCCATCACGGTTACCTTTGCTGATGAGCTCTGCGTGGTCACCTGTGCTCTCCACGCTGGGCAAACAGGAAATGAAATTCAAACATTCGCGGGGCTTTTCCTGTCTACCCGATCAGTGCATCTGAGTTGAGAGTGCTGTCCAGAGTGGTCACAATGAAGCACTGTGGGATAGCTCCCGGAGGCCAATAACGTCGAATTCCGTCCACACTACCCCAAATCCAACCCACAAAGGCCTATTTTAGCGCTAATCCCCTCGTCGGAGGTGGAGTAAAGAAACCGGTTTAAAGGGCCCTTTAAGTCGAAAGAAAGGGCTTCGTCGTGTGGACGTGTCCAGGCTTAATTCGATTTAACCCTGCTAAAGTCGACCTAAACTCGTAGTGTAGACCAGGCCTGAGACTCAAATCTTGACATGGCTAACAGTGCTTGAATAAGCTGCCTTGTTACCAGGGCAATTTACCACTCCCAGTAGTCACTTTATAAGTGCATTGCTGTGGTAAGCACTGCTTGGTGAGGCCATGGCAGAATTATAGCAGTTAAGCTTGAGCTGCAGGAGCCTAGTGGGAGTCTAATGGGGCCTTTGACCTGCATCTCGCTGTCCACCTCCCTCTCGGGAGAGGCCCCGTGGGTATACACAAGAAGCCACTGGAGCTGGCTCCACCTCCCAGTTCTGTCTGCTGCTTCTAAATAAGGTAATCTTTTAATAGCTATTAAAATATACATTGGGCAAGGATGGAAATAATTATTTTGTGACTTGTGCCTCATCTGTTTAAAAAAAAAAAAGTCCCCTGCCTTGCATAGCTGATTAAGAACTAAGGGTACGTCTATACTTACCTCCTGGTCTGGCGGTAAGCTATCGATCTTCTGGGATCGATCCCGGAAGTGCTCGCCGTCGACGCCAGTACTCCTGCTCAGTGAGAGGAGTAGGCGGAGTCGACGGGGGAGCCTGCCTGCCGCGTGTGGACCCGCGGTAAGTTCGAACTAAGATAGTTCAACTTCAGCTACGTGAATAACATAGCTGAAGTTGCGTATCTTAGTTTAAAGTGGGAGGTTAGTGTGGACCAGCCCTAAGGGATGATGTTTCAGAGGAATTTTTATTTATTTTGTTTCCTTTAGACAAATATCCTAAGTTTCCTGTTTTACACCTCATTGACTACAATATTAACTTCCTTCAATTTCTGATAGTTTATTCAATTCCTTTCCCTTCCTAGAATTTGGAGGATTTGTCACTGTTCCTTTCTGAAGTGATATACCAGGTTTCAGTTTGGTTGCTGATCTCAATTCAAGATGTCCTTTTTTTCACTGATACAGCATAGCATTTATACTATTCCCCACTCCCACTCTCTCTCTCTCTCTCTCTCTCTCTCTCTCACACACACACACACACACACACACACACACACACACACACACACACACACACATCCTATAGAGTGTCAGTAGTGCTTTCTCTTATATCCCATGCAACCCATTCCCTACCTTAGTGCAATCACTCAGCATATGTCTAAACTGTAACTGGAAATCTTTGGCTAGTCCATGCCAGCTGACTTGGGCTCACTGGGCTGTTTAATTGCGGTGTAGCTGTTCTGGTTTAGGCTGCAGCCCACACCCTGGGATCCTGCTTGGCAGCAGGGTCCTAGACTCAGGCTCCAGCCTGAGTCTGAACATTTACCACAGCCTCTCAGCCTGAACCCCATGAGCCTGAGTCAGCTGGCACAGGCCAGATATGGGTTTTAATTGCAGTGTAGATATAGCCCCAGATGTCTCAAGAGAGCATCTGGATTGAAAAGAGCTGCCTCTAGTTGCACTCCATTCATCAAGATTGCAAGTAGGAAGAGTGGAAAAATCCAATGTCATTAATTTCACCAACATCTGATTAGCAAGATAGTGAGAAATGTCTAGGTCTTATTGGACTTATCACTGCTCTTAAACACTCAAATATCAACAGCAACAAGAAATACGTCTCCCTCCTTCAACTGACTAAGAGACTCCTCTCAGATGACAGCCTACCAACTGTGATTGTTCTGTTTGTAACTTCCAAATTAGATTACTGTAACTCACTCAACTGAGAGTTCAGTGAGGGTGTCAAAAAGAAGTTCCTCGGTACCACATGCAGCAGCCCATTTCCTAAGCAGAATAACGAGCCTACTGTTATGACTTCAAATGTTTAAAATATAATTATTGGTGCTCATCCAGTACTCTAATAAATTAAGACTCATGGTATAAACAAAAGGACTGCCTTTTACATATATCTATTTGCACCATCCTCAATAGCCTTCACAAAGAGGGGAAAAACATATCACCAGTGTTTCATGTTCTCCATGGCCTCTCTCTTACGCACTAATTTTCCGTTCATGATCTACCAAATGTATTGTACTTATTATTCAGGTTGCTGGAGCTCTTGATAGCCAGAGTGAAATGGGAGCTCAAGGCCAAATCAACAAATTAATTCAAACACACACACATTCCAAATAAAAATGATTTCATATGAGAGACACTAATATCAGAGTCCACACTGGTCCAACACAAATGTGCATTTTAATACCAGCACATAAATATCAGAGTGAAGATGTGTTAGACATGCAGTTGATTATATGAGATTGTATAAAGTATTTCCTCAGGAGGAGAATGTTCATAAACTGACAGTGAAATATAATATTGCAAAACTTGAAATGGATGGTATTAAAACTTGATAAGGAAAAAGTTGTCTTTCCTGGAAATGATGGAATATCACACACAGAGGAAAACTTTGGTATAGAAGAAGGAAAGAGCTATCTCTGACTAGCTATCTAGATATTAATACAGTGCTCAGTGCTAGTATATCTGAACACTTTCTGGAATAAGAGAGTGGATGAACGATAGGGTTCATTATCAGTGCCTTTTGGAAGAAAATATGAATCACCCTTATGGGTTGAAAAGCTATGTCCTATTAGGAGCAAAGTGTTTTACTATGTATGTCTAAAAGAGGAAAGAGTTCTTGGGGAAAGCGATAGTAATGTGATTTTTCTTTTGCTTTTTTTGGGCAAGACCCCATTTAAAAATATATATATATATTTGGAAAAAAGTTCATATGTTTGTGGATCTTTCTAGACAAATGCAATTAAAGGATTTTGAAGTGGAGAACTGAAAAATATAGATTTCACATGTTGTGTGACAGTGACTGATCTTTACCCACCTAAATTACTTTAGAAGGAACAAAGTATATCTGATTATGATGTGCAGATATTTTAGGATAGCCAGTTAATTAATTAGGTAAAATATCTTTAGAAGGAAGAAATAATTACAAAGTAAGGGCAAACCTGATGGAAATATTTAATTGTAAGTTTTGTTGCAGGGTCCATATATTTACATGCCATGGAAACCACTAGATGCACCCCTGGTGTATAAACAAATTATTATTGATATAAATAGAATGTTTCCAAAATGGTGAATTTGATCCAAAAAGAAAAAAGTGTAAGGGGTTTTACTTTTCCCCCCATCTTTTCTTTTTCTGGGTGTCTTTAATTTTCTGCAATTTTTTAGAAGCTTTGATATTGAAAAGGATTTCCAGATTCCATTCTTCTTTTCTCTGAGATTACTGTAAAGGCAAGCTTTTGTGCAGTTTATGTGCAGATGGCCATGTGGCACTTTTAAATGTTGTTAATACCTTCTATCTTTGTGCAACTCTTACATGTATTATGTAATCATAAACATTACTACTAAGTTTACTTATGGTACTATATTATCAGATGAGTGGACCAATGGAGTTATAGTGAAGATACCGAGAAAGGAACTCTCAGTGATTGTAATAACTGGTGTGGTATCAAACTTTTATCTGTGTCAAGCAAAGTATTGTGTAAGATTATAGTCCAGCATATATCAGAGGCAGTTGATCGCATTCTCAGAAAAGAGCAAACTGGTTTTCGGAAAGGGCGTGGATGCACAGACCAGATCTTCACTCTGCAAAACATAATAGAACAGTGCTTAGAATGGCAACGGCAACTCTACATACATTTAATAGACTTTGAGAAGGCTTTTGATAGCATTCACAGCACCAGCCTATGGCGCATTCTGTGGGCATATGGAATTCTTTCCATATAATCAACGTCATCAAAAGCTTCTATTTCAACTTTACATGCAGTGTTGATCACACTGAGCTCAGTTTTGAAGTCAAAACAGGAGTACGTCAGAGGTATGTCATGTCTGCAATCCTCTTCAACATTGCCATCGTCTGGGTAATGTGGGGTACAACAGAAGACATGCCAAAAGGCATTAAATAGACACTCTTGTCATCCCTTGAAGACCTGGACTTTGCAGATGATGTTGCTCTCCTATTACATACCCAACATCATATACAAGAAAAAACAACTTGACTCAACACATTCAGCCAGCAAATTGGACTGAAAATCAACCACAATAAGACAGATACCATGACCTTTATTATTGCCTCACCATCACCAATACAGATAGAGGGTTATGTTCTCACCAATGTAGAAACATTTATATACTTGGGCAGCAGCATCAGCCAGGATGGTGGAATAAGCCAGGACATCTGGAACAAAATCAGTAAAGCCAGGAACACCTTCAGGAGTTTAAATACAGTCTGGAAATCATCAAAGTACAATACCAAAACCAAACTCAAGATTTATCAGATCTGCGTACTTTCAACACTACTTTATAGTGCAGAATGCTGGGGAATGAGAAAGTCTGACATGTTCAAACTGTCTTCATTCCATGCAACCTGCCTCAGAAAAATCCTCCTTATCTCTTGGCCCAGAACAATCTCCAACCAAGATCTATTGACACAGTGGAGCCAAGAGGATCTGAGCACCATCATTGCCATGAGGAGTTGGAGATGGATCAGTCATGTGCTTTGGATGGAAACTGATTCCATCACCAGAGTAGCAATAAGATGGACACCTGAAGGCAAGCGAAAATGAGGCTGCCCGAAAACAACATGGTGAAGATCTGTGGAAGCCAAGCTGAAAAACCTGGGGCACAGCTGGGAAACCATTGAAAGACTTGCCAGGAACAGACAGGAGTGGAGGAGCTTTGTCACTGCCCTAAATCCCAGAGGAGTAATAGGAACATGATGATGATGACTGTATTAGTAAAATGCACAATAGGTTTACTTTGCAGCCAAATAAAGAGAGAAAGATTCTTGATCTCAATGAGTTCACAATTAAAAGGTCCAGTCTTTCAAAGGGTTCAGACCTGGTAGCCCCTAATATCCATATAGAATCTAAGTACTACTATAAAGGGCCATAAGGATCCATACATGTGGACTTCTTTTCTGAATCACGGTATAAATTGAATAATTCTTCTTTGTTTTTATTCTTGATATCTGCCATCTCCTGCACCCCTTCTTTAATTGTGGACATGATTAAGCAGTCCTGATTAATCTGGAAACATCGTGGGATGCTGTATCTAAATCTGTTTTTAAAGTTCTTCAAAATATTAAAATAATAATTATGCCCATATGAAACTTTTCTTTTCATCGGCACTGGTTTATTCTGTAAATAGAGTATATTTCCTATTGGCCAAGGAATTCAAACTATTTCAAACCATAGAATCATGGGCTTTGTAATTATGTGATGGTTGCCCCAATTTGCCAGTCCATTTCTGTGAGAGCTGCGGGATTGTAGTAATTTGACTGTTTACTGCTGTTGTACTGTGTATGTATCTGATATAACATGTAGAGTCAGACATGCATCAGCACTGAAACAGAGTGGTGGATTCAGCTCACCAAAGCATAATCAAAATAGTTAAATAAAATAAAATATGCCCTGGTGGAAGTGGGAGAGTTTTGGGTTTGCCAGTTCACAAAGGGCTTTATACTGAAAGCCAACACTAGTTAAAGATTTAATCTGAAAGCATTCCCCCTCCTCCCACCCCATAGAACACTAAAAATTATTTATACCTCACATTGTGTTCTCCTGGAAAAACTCTTATTTTTTGTGTTTAATCCAGTTCTGAGCAGAGATGCCATATACCCTGTAATAATTGGAATGAGCTCAAGAAAGACAGCCATTTAAACATTCTTGGCTTGAAACCTTGCACTCCACAAACACATTTGATGTTCTTGGCTACATACATTCAGGACCATCTGTTCGGAGGACATTGTGCCTGTTCATCAAGGTGTTCACTAGAGCATAGATGCCAAGCAAAGATATTTTTGAGTGGAAAGCCTGCACGTATTATCAATTCCTCAGGAAGTCTCCTGTGTGGTGGCTCTCATATGATAGCATTGCCTATCATGTTAGAATGGGTCTCATGTTTTTGTATTGCACAAAAACAAATACCCTGAAGACTAAAGCATGGGGTTTAGAAGAAAACTATGCCCTCATTCAGATGGATAATATTTTAACAGGCATTTAACAAACTCATTCAGATCATACAAGGCAGCTCTATGGACATGCAGAAGCTGAATGGTTCTTCACGTTTGAATAATGATTCCTAACATAATTTTTAAAATTTATGAACAATTCAGTTAATATTTATGTGGCTTTTTAGTTGTAGTCTTTTTTACTTTTGCCCATCTTATTTCCCTTTATTATAGAAAAACAAAGATTGACAAAAAAAGGATGAAATGTATCTTCTCTGAAGGTACCATCTGCATGGGATTCTCACTTTTGGGTCTGTGCCTGTAGTCCTTTGTTCAGTTTGATGATCCATACAGGAGCTTTTCTAGCTCTTTGGTTTTCACTCTTTATGCCCCTGAAGCCACAGGTCAGAATAGGCACTGAATCATGAGAGAAGGGGCATCCCTGCAATTTATTCAGGAGCAATCCAAGGTATGTTGCTAGAGTGCGAGTCCCTTGTTCCTATTTTGAGCCCTGATTCAGGAAAACATCCCTATTCAGGATAACATTTAAGCTCATGTTTAAGTCTCCTTGAAGTCAAAGGGATTTAAGCCCAAGCTTAAAGATAAAGCATGTGCTAAAGTGGTTTTCTTGTTCTGAGTCTTAGAGATCCATGAGGCAATGGGATTGGTTGAATGTGTGAAATTCTGAAGTGTGAAGCAATAGATTATTACCCTAATTGTAGGGAACTGTGTGTGTCACTGGGATACACTTGCTTAACTTTAAGAGGGATGGATTTAAGCACCTACTTCAGTGTTTTGCTGAAATGGGGCCTAATATGAGAAAGTTCATGGTACAGGAAAATGGATCGTATCTCCCCTAAGTATATAAATATAGCGAGACTCTATGCAAGACTTTGATATGTCTACTTGAGTAATTGGTAATCAGTCCCTAAGCATTCAAGGAAAATTAATCACCAATAGAAAGGGTGGCTTTTCTCAAATTAATTTCCCTGCCCTGAGAATAGCATTAAATATTGTTGATCTATTCAAAAGTAAATTACACAGTATTTTTTCTCTGGGAGTTCTGTGCTAGGTCTTCGGGTAATTTCATACTGTATATCCACCTTTGAAGGCTACCTGTAGTAACTTATTAAACCAAAAAGACAGACATAATTTGGGTTTGTAATATTATAATTATCATTAGAGCAATATCCCAAAGAGATTATTTTAATTAGTATCTGATTTTCATACTAAAAATAATTTTTCTTCACCCAATCACTAAATGTAAGCACAGTATACGAAGAACCCTCAGTGCTTCATTTAGGAAATTTTAAAGTGACATAAACTCACAGGCTCTGAATCTAGTTTTATATACAGCCCCATGAGTCCCAAGAATGGTTGAGGCCATTTACCCCCTCCCCTTTTAAGTCACTAGAGGGCCACTTTAAGACCAATGGGCCCTGAGTTCTTTGTGATCCTTGGGTTGATGGCAGGTCTGCCTCAGTCCTTATCTTGCTTGAACTATATTAGATTTGGAATATGTGGTGGTTCCATCTAGCGGTAGGGTGAATAAATGAGTACCCAGGCCCTATGACCTCTAGGGTATTAACAGTTTCTGCAGTTTAAACAAAACAATGATCAACCAGTTGCAGGAAGAAACATACATTCTATTAGGGGAAAGATAGGGTTAAATTAAAAAAAGAAGTTGGGATAGGAACCTGAGATAAAAAGAAAAATGCAAGAGAATCAAAGGAAACAGATATACCAGTGAATAAATTATTATAATGGAGGTTAATCAGATCCTTCCGCTCACGGGTGATTACATCCCTATAATGCTTGACTATAACCAGAGTTCCACAAATAGAAAGTAAAATGGTGCACCTGCAGAATCCCTCCGCAGATCGGGTGGCTAGTGTGCACTGTTTTTGTGTGTGTGTTGGAACTCTGTGGGATTGATTTAAAATAAATAATTTTGCAAAGAATAATCAAATACATGTTGCAGACCTGATCTTTGCTTGGGTGCAGTGTGGAGCAGGTCTGGTACACCTGTTCAACTCTTTTACTTGTACATATACACATAGACCAGGTCTTAATTCACTCCAGAGTCCTTTCTTAACTAAGGGTATTATAGTTATTACTCAATGTTGTGATGTCGCATTGCCAGGCAGGCTGATCACCCTCTGGAGTGGAGTAGGTCCTGTTAGAGAGCAACATGTGGGGCTGTGTCTCTTTGTGCTGTTGGAAGCTGAATTTCTTACCTCCCCCCAAATAATATGCTTTTGTGCTAGTCTGAACTGGATGCAAATATCTGGGCAATCCCAGCCATATGAAGGTGACTGTGTACACAGCCTTGAAAACCCAGGTCTGTGAGACCTGGGCTTGTTGCTTCCAAGCCTGTGCTTGAGGATCCACACTACATTGTAAACATGAGCTTACAATTGCTATACCCAGGGGGTCTCAGTCCATCCCATACTCCAGCTTCTTACTTGGGTCTGCTGCTTGAGCTGTGGCCACACTGAAAAATGACAAGCCTTGGACTGGAATCACAGCAGGACTTGGGCTCTGACATACCCCATAGCAGAGTCCTAGGACCTGGGACCTGAGTGCTTGCTGATTCAGTCAGACTGATCTGTGTGAATGGAAGGGGGTCTTTGGGCTCAAACCCGAATCAGAGCTTTGGCTGCATCTGCAATGCAGACATACCCTAGGTGTCAGTCATTCTGGCCAAATAACTCCTCTTCCTCTTTTCTGTCCCAGCCACCACTGGCTATATGGGTCTCAAGCACACAGGTTAGGCAGGGAGTTTAAATTTCATTTTTTGAGCCACTGTCTCTGGTGCTGACCATCTGTCTGCTTGTGGGCGCTTCTGAGCACTGCTTCTGTCAAGCGCACAACATGGCAAGGAAACTACATACCCTGTGTGCCATTTTTATAGATAGGTACAGCATTAGCTATTCCCCAGTCCCCTCTGATATTGTTGATTATTTTAATGATTGTTTACATATTTTATTAGACTCAGCAATTACTATGTTTTGACAATGAGGGTAATTAATCACTAGAACAACTTTAATCTGGTAAACTTTAAAATGATCCAATGACTGGAAGTTGAAGCTAGACAAATTCAGACTAGAAATAAGGTGCAAATATTTAACAGTGAGAGTGATTAAACATTGGAACAACTTGCACCCATGGATGTCTTTACATCAAGATTAAACTACAGCAAATCTTTTAGAAAGATATCCAGACAGAAGTGGTGGGTTTAATGCAGAAATTACTGGATGAGGTTCTGGACCTGTGTTATGCAGGAGCAGAGACTAGATGATTATAATGTTTTTTTTTTCTGCCCTTAAAATCTATGAATTTACAATTAATACTAAATGTTCAGTATCAGTTTGTTCCAAGCACTGTGGCTAATTTATGTGGCCCAGGGATATTTCTCATGTATGAGAATTTTCCCATATAGAGGGATTTGTACCCTGTACCATTCAGACTGTGTCAGTCAATTAGGTGTGTCTAGTTCCAGGCAGAATCTTAGTGAAGACGGTGAGAGTTTGGAACTTGGAGGTTGGATTCTTGCTCTTAGAACAGCATTCTAGGGCAGCAGCTACCACAACAAACTTTCTAAGCTACTAGAAAGAAAATAATTAAGTCTGGAAGCAGATGCATCAGGATGTGGTTGGACAGGAGAATGGTCAGACATGGGACAGCATTTTTGATTGAAGGACAAAATATGGACGGGTGGGGTGGCTTAGAGATGAAGTGCTATGTATTGGTAAAAAATATTCCATAGAATCCCTTGGTAATAGACATACAACTTCAAAAAGTGCTATGTTTGGTCTTGTAAATGTTCTAATTTTTCATCCCTTTTTGAATCTGAGACCTTTTATTCTATTTTAGGATTATATTTCCTATAATATCTCTTCCATAACTCATTTAATGCACGTTTTTCTCCTGTTTCTGATTTCCCTTCAGTTTGTTGTCTGTTTCCCCGTTTTCATCCCTTCAGTTTTCTTTCCTTTTTTTGCATTCTATTAAGGTAGATAATGGGATCTAATTGAAATCCAATGACATCTTTCAAGAGGATAGATTGAAGATGCCAGACTACTTTCCTTTTATTTCCTTATACAATTTTAAATATTCATAACTTTATTTGATGTGGTGTCACATTATTCAGTTCAGTAAGCCTTTGACCTGTGATATTAATCATGTCAATATTGGAGCTAACCCATGTGTTTTATAGTATTGCAGTGCTTTGAACAGACTCATTTTCCTTTTTTTAATGCAAAGTAATAGATTTAGAAACTTAGAGAAATATAAAGGTTCAGTCCTCATCTGTTTATTAGAAAACCACAGCTGACAATTTATTTTTACCTATAAAACATTGTAATTGTTTTAAAAGTGTTGTTAGGCTTGGAAAATTTGCTCATTTTTTTTAGAGAGCATATGCAGAAACAGAGCCTAACCAGCCTATTTCAATATTCCCCCTAGAAAGATTGCATTTTTGTCATTATAACTAAGAGTTACGCTGAGTTGTAATGGAGCATTACTTATTCTGGCAGGTAGAGCTGCTTTTGGGGGGCTGTAGACATAAACACTCACAATTGTAATTGTTGCTTTTGCTACTTAATATTTCCCTCTTTTCCTGTTGCGACATTTTCCTGTTGGCATTTCTTTCAACATGCCAAACAAACAAACAAAAAAAGATGGAACTCACAAGATGTTGTGAAGTATATATTTCAAATAATAAATAGAAATATATTGCATTTGTACACAGTACAGTCTTCGATCTCAAAGGTTACCCAACTGCTGTTAAGATAATATATAAAAAGAATTAAAAAAAATACTACTCTGCTCTCCTCCTGGTCACCACTGATATGGCACGTCTCTTAAGGTGGAACATGGCACATATTTATAAACTGAGAGATAAAGATGCAGCCATTTCTATCTTAGAGTGTTTTCTTGCCCCATAAAGATGAGATCAAATGAAGAGGATCTGGTTGTCTGAATTTCTATAGAACCTAATTTATTTTACTCTCATAACTGATTTCCTGACATCCATTGTGATGAGAGCAGACATTGGGAGGGCATCCTTGCAAATTCAGCTTAGACACCATGTCTAGATGTTTCTCCATTAGGTTTGCATTGGAGGATTCTATCCTTAGAGGCTGAGACAACTTCCAGATTTCTCTAGCTCTACTTCAGAAATATGGTAGAAGAGTCTTTACTTTTAGGAACATCCAAATAGCCGAACTCATGCAAAAAATGGTAAGGCTGAGGATCTTGTTATATGAATTTCTTTCCTCTCAACTCCCTCATTGTGTATATTAAATAAACTTAGATTACTCCACCTTCGTGGTGTGCCTTCTTGCTCTTCTCCCAAACAACATGCCAAACTGCAGTAGAAGCTCATGCCACCAGTCTGCCAATCTCAGAGAACTTTTTGAATGCCTGTAGTAAAAAGTCACCACTTAGAGAGAAGAGTGCTTAAATATGACAAAGCTCTACAGGCACTGCAGACCTATCAACATCCAGTGAATATTAGAGCAAGGGAGAATTCCCTGACCCCAGGGATCCTACCAGCTTTCTTAGTCTCCCACTGTTTTAACCTCTGCATTGGTCATTGTCCGAGTCAGGTCAGCACCCAGTACTTGTAGGAGTTCTGCATACCTATAGGCCCTCTGAGAAATAAGGTAATATTGGCCAGAGACCCAGAGGATCATTACAGTACCATCTCTCCTCTTCAGTCCCTTCTGTCAGGACAGGTAGGAGTTTTTTTCAAATTTCTCAACAGGAGTCAGAAATCTTCTAATGGAACCATCCAGGCGAAGAGCTCTGAATGAATTCTAATTCTTTATATGGGCTTTTATTGTGGGACTTTAAGATGTTTTAAGTAGAATTCTTAAATGTTCATTTCACCTTTTGATCCCAGTTCCCATTTGGACTTTCCTGTTCATCTCATTTTATCTTTTTTGTTTCCTAGAGAACTATATTTGTTTACACAAAAACTATATTTACTCTTGTTAATACAGATCCCCGTGAGAATATTAAACATTGCTTATATTCCGGATATATTAGTTTTCCTTGCAAAATCTTGTTTAGAATTAGCCATCTGGGGAAAGTAAGCATTTTTTATAGGGAACTCTGATGACAAGCAGTTTGCTGCAAAGATCTGCTCATTTCTTTGCATCATCTGGAAAGGAAAAGTGAGCAGCTAAATCGGAGGTGGCAAATATTTGTCTGTGGGACAGAACTGCTCCTCTTGAAGCATTTCTTGTTAATGTTGGGGGCTGGCATGGCATATGCAGAATTTGGAATCTAAGCTTTCATTAAAAAAAATCTAGCAACCCCATAGTAGTGAAGAACATGCTGAAAACATTAACCAAGTCAAAGTGATGTAGGATTGTCTGCCTGCATCTGCAGACAGCCTGAAATAATAGTTCAGAAAGGCATGAACTGCCTTACATCCAATTAATTTCACTGCAATATTAATTTCAAAGCTTACTGGTGACACTTTGGATGTTGGAATTAACTATATAATTACTGATCATTTTAGTGGATGTAATGTGGAAATGGATAGGACAGCAGCCTACAGGGGGTGAATTTGTGAATTGCTGTATTGAACTGCAGTGGTAAGAAAGACAGACAAAAATAGAGGAGGATGTGGAAGAAAGAGCCATTAATAGTGGTGATTCTAGAAGGGAATACGTTTTCCTACTGCAACATGTTAAATGTGCCAATAAAGTTATGAACCAGGGCTGGTTTAATTGCTTTTGATGAAAAATTAGGTTTTCAACTTTTTTTCTTTTTTGCAAAGTGTTTGCTTTCCATAGCTAATTTTGATTTTTGTGTTGAAATATTTTTGCTGAAACCTGAAATGTTTTGTCTGAACATGTGAGTTGTTGTGCCTCATGGGGGTTGTAGTTTGCGTCTCATGTTCCCGTCCACCTCTGTGTCTGGGATTCCCAGCTAGTCTACATCTCCTGTTATTCACCACATCCAGGGATTCAATGATACACAAGAGAATGGAATGACACACTAGAACTCCAATTTTCAGCCATTTTTTTTTGTTTTAATGAAAAAAACAAAATTTTCCATGGCATTTTGACAAAAATGAACATTTTGTCATTGTTGTGGCAAATTTCTGTGGGGGAGGGGGAAGCCAATTTTCTTTATTCTGAATAAAGATTGATAACTTAAAGTTTAGTTACTACATAAATGCTGTAATGCACCCTTGCTCTCTTTGCAGTCCTTCTATTGACATGAGTAAATTTATACTCCAGTCCACCGGCCATAATTAAAAATAGATTTTGGTCCTCTCCACAGAATGGGTTTTACACCCCTGAACTAAAGGTAGAAAAATAATATTTCTCTATTCTCCTCTAATTAAAAGGTTGCTGTTTTTCTTAAAAAAACACATACACACACACACATATATATATATATATATATGTTAACAGTAATTTAGGACAGGAAGTGAAGAACACCATCACCTCTAATTGGAATGCCCAGTGAAATTAAATCAGGAATTTAAGTAATTACCCACATTGGAATTTGGCTAGAACACTGAGAGCTTGTCTACACTGCCCCACAGTGAGCAGTGAGGGGGTTAACAGCAGTGCACTCCAAAGTGCTGTAAGCACCCTTGTGTGGACACCATGGGTGTGAACTAAAAGATTCCTAGTTCACATTAATGTAATCCTCTTCAAACAGGAAACCACTAATGCAAACTCAGAACCTTTTAGTTCATGGTATCCATATGGGGGAGTTGATGAGCACTGCTATTCATATCCCCATAGAGTGAACTGTGGAGCGGTATAGACATATCCTGAGACTCACATCTCTGCCTTTATTAAAAAAGGGATGAAGGATTTTCAGTGACCACAAGTAGTTGTGAGTAAGGAACTTGGCTTTACATCTATTTTCTTTCCAATAGCACTGTTCGTCCTAGGAACATAGGGTATGTCTACACTGCAATTAAAAACCCATGGCTGGCTACCCATCAGCTACTCAGGCTTATGGAGCTCAGGTCATTCTGGGACTCCACAAGGGGGTTGGGTCCCAGATAGGGTGACCAGATAGCAGGTCTGAAAAATCAGGACCTTTTTTTTTCTGGCGGGGGAAGAAGAGGGCGGAAGAGGGGATGGTTATAGTTGTCTATGTAAGACAAATATCAGGATGTCTGGTTACCCTAGTCCCAGAGCTCAGGTTTCAGCCTGAGCCTGAACATATACACCACGATTAAACAGCCTCTTAGCCCAAGTCCCTCAAGCCACAGTCAGGTGACATGGGCCAGCTGCAGGTATTTCATTGCAGTGTAGACATCTCCATAATGATCCCCTGACATCATGCTAGGGCACTAGTTCCATACTGAATCATGAGAAGAGTTAAACTTGCTGAATCAATAGCATCACTGGTTATTCAGTCTATTTTTAAGGGCTTCCCATCCAAGTACTCAGGAGGGCTGATCCTACTTGATTTGTGAAATCTGATGCAATTACATCCTGAGGTAGTCTGGCTGAAGACTTACTCTACAGGCTTGCTGTAGGAATTTATATATGGTTTATAAGCTTTATTTCATACTAGTGTAAGGTCAGAGCTTATTATTGTGTTGTAGAAATTGCTTTCTCCCTTCCATTTCAACAATACTGTGTGAAATAAGGCTCACAGCATTACAAATTCATACAATTCTCCTCTCAATAAGTTTATGTGTGAGCATCTTAGCACTATAGTAATCTTGGGACAGTAAATAAAAGCTATGAAACTACATTTTGAGCGGTGTCAGTGGGGGAAAAAAGTAGTAAGCAAGAATAGATAAACCATAGTTAGAATAAAATGACCAAGTTTATTCTCTGAGGTTTCCTCTTGCCAAGAAAATCATACTTAGTTAATATATTTATTTCTTTTAAAACTGCTTGGTTTATTCCCCAAGACCTGTTTTCCTAATTATATTTTTATAAAATAGTAGGTATTATATTATATCCATCACTGTAATTATGATGCTGGAGTAAATGCCAGAGTATCTCTTTTAAACTAGGTCTACCCTTCACATTTTTTTTTTTTTTTTTTTTTAATTACAGCCTTTGAGCCATTAGTACACAGCAATCACATCTACTTTTTCTGGCTTCTTCTCAAGATTCTACAGTATATATCAATGTTCTTTAAAACTTTGTCTACAATTCAAGTTTAAACAATGTTAAAACCATTTGTAGCTATGTCCCAGATAACCACCCTTTCCCAGAGGAAATTGACAAGAGTGAATGAGCTAAATTTACTAACAGTGTTTCGCTATAAAATCAAAAGGAATTGTTACATTTTGGGAGAAGAAATTAAGAAATTGACATCAGACACGATGATAGACAGATCCATAATTAAAGTGAATATGCTAGGCAAAAACTGCTCAGTTGTGGTTTTTGTTTTTTCTTATAATAAATATGTTAAAATAATGTTATTTTGGTTGCAAAGAAAAAGACTTGAAAGTTAGGAAATGCCACACGTAGAGGAACCTTACAAGATACAGTTCATCCTTAATTCTGTCTTTGTACATGTTAAACTCTGCATTAAATAGGCAAGCATGCTGTGGAAAAAAATATTTAAAGACTGTGATAATTCAAACACAAAAATTAGAGTTGCACTGCCCTTTCCTAACTTTCAAATGATTGACTTTGCAACCAAAGCAACTTTCTTTTAATGTAGGGAATGTAGGGTTAATGTAATTTCCTGGGATTTTTAAAAAGAAATATGGGTGAAAACAAATTCTGTTGTGTTAAACTATAACAAACTCCGGTATCATCAGATGGGTTTGACTTTGAACCTTCAATACCACTGCAAAGACCTATTCTATTTGAGCTACAGGATTAACTTAAATTATCTGGCAGCAGCACAGGGCCCGTTACCCCTAGGGGAAGAACGCGCTACAAAAACCATGTGCTGGCTCCAAGGAGTGATTAGGTGAGCCTGGCCTGGCTTTCTCCTTCCTCCCAACTCCCAGAGGCTGGCTGTGGGGAGAGAGAAGACCTGCTGCTTTGGTTAGTGCCCCAAAAGTGGGGTGGGATTTTGTGAGCACCAGGTACCAGGTCTTAGGCTAGTTGAGAGAAGGGAAGTCTGGCTTGGTTTTCTTTCCCATTCTTATACACACATACACTGCAGCTACAGCTGTGGAAAGGATCACACACTGTATTTCAAAGAATACATGACAGGATTGGACTTTTAAAAATAAATATATATAATGCATTTCTTCATGCAGTAACATATTCAGATCTGGATAACATGGCCTTATCTAGGCATGGCAGATTTTTCTTTACCATGATGGAGAATTGCTCCATATCATGTAGAGGGTGTTTTAATTCCGCTTTAGTATATTAAAAATTGTTAGTCATTAAAAAAATGTATTCACACATTTTGCTTAATAATATTCCTTCTGGAAGCTCTAAAATGATGATATGGGAAATGTTTTATGTGCATTTTAGGGGGTGAGTTATCAGCTTTTCTTCCTATGGTGAATAGGAGAAAAGATTCATATGTAAATAGGAGACAAGAACAAGCCAAGAAAAGCTTGTTGCCAGGAACAGAGATTAAAGACTTGTAGGGGTTGTTTGCTCAGGACAAATGGAGTGAGAATGAATATGATCTGATAAAGTTTGGCTTTAATGAACTGTACACTAGCAAGGCACAATTTTCACTGTTCTGGCTGATACAGTGCTACTTTGAATATAATATAAGATAAAGATGGTTAATTGCTCCCCTTTGGATTAAAATAAGCAAACTTCAGCAATTGTATTTCTAACCATTCAGGATAAAGATAGTGCCCTACTCATAAGCCCCAGGGCAATCAATCATACTAAAAAGATCTGTATGTTTCTAAATGTGCTTGCATATTATATCTCCTAAAAATTCATTTGAGAATGCAGTGGATTTGGATGCTACTATTTCAATGAATGCCCTAACAGTACTTCTATTCTGTTTGTCTGTAAGAATTCACATCCAAAAATACCACTTAAACATAATAAAATAGATATTTTACAAGAAACGGGGTGAGGATATGTATTGTGGCAAACCTTTGAAAATATGCACACTAACTTATATGTCAACTCCTGTCCGTGCATGCTGACTCTGTCTGTGCATAGAATATGAAGGTACATGTCAGGATTTGCATAATTCAGGTGTGCTGAAGTTTGTGCTTGTACCATTTAGCATTCACACTTGATAATTTAGGCGTCTACAGCTTATGGCTAGCCCTCTTGTACGAACACAAATGCAATACCTACAGTCCTGATGAATGGGGAAAAAACAAACAAAACAGAGAAAGAAAACAACTGCTAGTTCTTTCAGACCATCCCTTATCTGATGAAGGCTTGTTTTTCACACTATAATGTTTTGTCTGTTTATTTTTAATTTACTGAGCTGAAGAAGGCCCTTGCCCTGGGAGAGTTTTTCACAGTCTAATAGACTCTTTCTATTTTGTACCATTACTCCTAGTTAAAACACATTGGGCCACCCTGAAGTTTTCCTCCCAATTTACTATAATCTATTAATGTAATTAGTGTACTGTTTACTCCTCTTTCAGATAATTAATGAAGATGTTGAGTAAGAGCGGGTCTAACACTAATCCCTAAGGCAACCACTAAGCATTCCTGTAAAACATTATACAGTGCTGCTTATCATTACTCTGTGCTTATTTTCTTTCAGAAATTGTTAGAATCATAGAATCATAGACTTTAAGGTCAGAAGGGACCATTATGATCATCTAGTCTGACCTCCTGCACAACGCAAGCCACAGAATCTCACCCACCCACTCCTGTATCAAACCTATGTCTGAGCTATTGAAGTCCTCAAATCATGGTTTAAAGACTTTAAGGTGCAGAGAATTTTCCAGCAAGTGACCCATGCCCCATGCTGCAGAGGAAGGCAAAAATCCCCCAGGGCCTCTGACAATCTACCCTGGAGGAAAATTCCTTCCCAACCCCAAATATGGTGATCAGCTAAACCCTGAGCATGTGGGCAAGACTCACCACCCAGACACCCAGGAAAGAATTCTCTGTAGTAACTCAGATCCCATCCCATCTAACATCCCATCACAGGCCATTGGGCATATTTACCGCTAATAGTCAAAGACCAATTAATTGCCAAATTTAGGCTATCCCATCATACCATCCCCTCCATAAACTTATCAAGCTTAGTCTTGAAGCCAGATATGTCTTTTGCCCTCGCTGTTCCCCTTGGAAGGCTGTTCCAGAACTTCACTCCTCTGATGGTTAGAAACCTTCGTCTAATTTCAAGTCTAAATTTCCTGATGGCCAGTTCAAGTCAGTCTGAAATACTGTTTTTTCAGGTATAACTTTATGAAATATTATGTCCTCATGCTTTAGTGAAGTCCAGGAATGTTTCATTTATTGATTCTGTGAAAAAAGTGATCAAGTTTGTCTCGCATGATACTGACCCGTTCATTGTTTTGTTATCTTTTGAATTGTTAGAGATGCTTTTCTCTCAAGTGGTCCCTGTTTTATAAGGAATTAAAGCTACACATGACAACTGGCAATTCCTAGGTTCAGTCTTTTTCTTATTTTGAAGTTCTAGTAGAATATTTGGCTATGATTTTCTTTTCCCCAGTCGTCTGTTACTATGGGTAAGTCTACACTGCGATAAACCTGCAACATTGAGTCTTAGAGCCCAGGTCAGCTGACTTGAGCTTGCAGAGCTCAGACTGTGGGGCTAAAAAGAGCAGTGTAGACATTCAGGTTCAGGTTGGAGCCAGGGCTATCAGACCCATTCCCCTGGAAGGGGTCTCAGAGCTTCAGTCCTGAGTCCAAATGTCCAGCCCGAACTCCAGCCCTGTCCACTGGTCATGCTATTGTGTTCAAGCGGCGCGCACACCCCCAGACAGGAGAGGCAGACAGCTGCGTGAAAGGGATGGGGGCAGGGCTGTGGGTTGTACAGCCGCATCAGAGGAGCTGCTGGCATGGGACGCTGGCTTCTGGGAGCGGTGACCCCACGTTGTGCTCCTTTTGCGGTTGCAGTTCCCGGGAGAGCCCTGTGGTTCCGCGGATATAAATCGGTATCCGTGGATATCCGCATCCACGGGTATAAATGTGTATCCACACACGACTCTATAAATCAGGTATCAGAGGGGTAGCCGTGTTAGTCTGAATCTGTAAAAAGCAACAGAGGGTCCTGTGGCACCTTTGAGACTAACAGAAGAATTGGGAGCATAAGCTTTCGTGGGTAAGAACCTCACTTCTTCAGATGCCTCTGAAGAAGTGGCATCTGAAGAAGTGAGGTTCTTACCCACAAAAGCTTATGCTCCCAGTACTTCTGTTAGTCTCAAAGGTGCCACAGGACCCTCTGTTGCTTTTTACAGATTCAGACTAACATGGCTACCCCTCTGATACTTGGTTTTTGAATGTTACAATTCTTGATTTCTGATTTGTGTCCATTTATTCTTTTGTGTAGAGACTGTCCGGTTTAGCCAATGTACATGGCAGAGCGGCATTTCTGGCACATGATGGCATATATCACATAGGTAGATGTCCAGGTGAACGAGCCCTTGATGGCGTGGCTGATGTGATTAGGTCCTATGAAGGTGTCCCTTGAATAGATATTTGGACAGAGTTGGCAACGGGGTTTGTGAGTTGGTAACGGGGTTTGTTGCAGGGATTGGTTCAGGGGCTCATTCACCTGCACATCTGGAATTAATTTGCAAACTTGACACCATCAAATTAGGCCTGAATAAAGACTGGGAGTGGCTGGGTCACTGCAAAAAGTAATTTTCCCTCTGTTGATATTCATCCCTTCTTGTCAACTGTTGGGAATGGGCCACATCCACCCTAATTGAATTGGCTTCGTTAGCACTGACCCCCCACTTGGTAAGGCAACTCCCATCTTTTCATGTGCTGTATAATTATACCTGCCTACTTTTTTTCACTCCATGCATTTCATGAAAGCTTATGACCAAATAAATGTGTTAGTTTCTAAGGTGCCACAAGGACTCCTCGTTGTTTTTGTGTAAGACAGTGTTTATAGATGTAGTGCTTCTTGTGAAAGAATGGATGTGGTGATGCCTTTGAGTTTAAAATATACCTATTTTGCAGTACTTTCTGCCTTCCAAGTTTATGCATTCACCTGCTTTTTGATCCAGTAAAATATTTTAACCTGTGTTTTGTCTTCTGGTACATACTTGTAACTGGCTGTTGTCTGGGTATCTAAATGGTGTGTCCTTTAGAATCGGGTTCATCACTGCCAGTGACGTTCTGGGGAGAGCCATTTTCCATTTTAAATTTAAACTCATGGACTGGAGTATAAATTGTAGTCCATTTACTGATCTCAATCCAGAGCAGATCTCTCATCAATATCACTAGAAAGTTTGCACAAAAATCAAGCATACAGCATGGCTTTTATGGAGTAACTAAACATTTACTTATTATTGCTAAGTGCCTTATTTTGATGTTCACTCAGTGAAATAATATGCTCACCTTTCTGATCACGGCAATCAGGAGGTGCATTTGCAGCACATGTAGGCGTACCCAAGCTAGCTTTGATTGACCACACTTGCTAAAAATAGCAGTATAGTTGTGGTGGTATGGGTGCTGGCACAGGCTACCACCTGAGTACAATCCCACCTGGGACCATAAGTAGATACACAGGAGGCTATCCTGTGTCACCACCTATTCCACCACAGCAGCACTGCTATTTTTAGTGAGCTAGCATGAGTAGAGGTAGCCTGGGTGTAGGGTGACCAGATGTCCTGATTTTATAGGGACAGTCCGGATTTTTGGGTCCTTTTCTTATATAGGCTCCTATTATCCTCCCACCCCCTGTCCCAGTTTTTCACATTTGCTGTCTGGTCACCCTGCCTGGGTGTGCCTACTTATGCTGTCCCAACTGCATCATAGACATATCCTACGTTTCTTTTGTTTCTATTTCCCTCACTATAGGCTGACTTTATATATATATATATATACATACACCAGAGATTGCAAGCATGATTATTCTTTTGAAATACAAGGTAAGTTAGAATCCCCAAAAAGCATTTACATTACATTAATAGTATCTACAAGCTGTCATTTAAAATAGATTAATGGAAAATAATTAAATGGTGCCTAAATACTAACAAATATTAAGTAAAGGTACTTATTTTATCCAACCAAAGTGATGGCACCAAATTCAACCCTGATGTAACTCCAATGTCTTAAGAAACAAAACTATTTTGAATGAAAGCTTCATTGTTCATATTGTCAAATCCAATATGGCAGAAGCTGAGAAAGTACCGTATGGTCAGACTCTTCCTTCCCTCCATTTCACTCTCCCAAAATATTAAGTTGAGTGTTATATTTTTAAAATCTTGTAAGTCTCAGGCCCACATGTGTGCTTAACTTTCAGCACATGAGTAGTCTCAAAAGAGACTACCTGGGTGCTTAAGGTTAACCAAATCAGTGTTTGCAGGATCAGGGTGTGAACAGCCAGCCATCTTTTATCAGATGGTAAGCTCCCTGAATGCACATTGAAAACTCATGTCCTCAGAAGTAGGTGAAATTCACCTCCCAAAAGTGACTGTTCACATTTGAAGCAGCTTTGTTGTGTGTGCCCTTTCAGGGTGTCATTCCTGTTGATTTCAGTATGTAGAAAATATGCAAATTACTAGTTGAAATAATATGTTGTGTTATTCTCCTGAACAGAGTGAACTCAAACTTCATCTTAAGTAGTTTTATTAAATTCTAGGCACAGCTTCTTTCATTATACCAGTTCCTGTAAATTTGTTCCAGGCAAAAAAAAAAAAAAAAAAAAAGATGCTAAGTAGCTTCTAAAATTCCTATTTTACTGTCTGAGCAAGACTAATGAAAAATGTGAATATCACTTTCCACATAATTTAATGAAATCATTCATTAGTGAGAAATAACATTTGTGTTCCATATTAAATAAATCCTTTGTGCATGGAAAGTAACTCTCTTAATTTGCTTAAAATTGGTACCAATCTATTTAGCTTTACTGGCTGATTCCTGATTGTTATGCCGCTGGCATTTTCAAAAGAAAATTAGTTTAAAATGTTACACAGTTACAAAGAGTGTGCTTAAGCAAGTGCTGAAGCAATATCTGTCATTATTTAAGTCTTTCACTTAACATACTGCTTTTGTAACCCCCACAGCTGACCAAACAGGGATGTTATTTATAGGAGATGCACTAATACAGGTCAGTAAATTGTACATTTATTCCACACACATGCTTGTTTTAAGCATGTTTTAATGTTTATTTTTATTACATTATTTATATGTTACAAATCACTTTCTTTCTATGGTATATTCATTTTTAGGTTAATGGCATAAATGTAGAAAGTGCTTCCCATGAAGAAGTGGTAAGTTTTATGTAACTTTTATACTTTAATATCAGATGAAATATTTGAGGTGCATATAAAATAATGAAAATGATGGCATGTTGTGTACCCTGTACTCAGTATGGCCCTGAGCCTACATTTCCTTAATGGGAACTTTGCCATTGACTTCAATCAGATCTGGATCTCACTCTATATTGCTACAAAATAGATACTGCACAAAAAAAACTGCTTAAATCCATAGGAAAGAAATGCTGCAACACAGTCCAGATACCTGACATTATCTTTCTAATGCATGAAAAGTTTCTTCCATATAAACCATTCATAAGGCTACTACTCACCCTTGAAAATTGCATATAATACATTAAGATATCCATGTGCCTACACAAGAATAAACAGTTTTATTCTTTAAGACCTACTGCTGAAAATATGAAGACTATGCATTGTCAGTTAGTCTATGGTACAGTTGTAAATGTTGAAAAGATAATTTCCATATGCATTCACAATCTAGTATGAATACATTGAAAACATTTCTTATTCCCATATGTGATGGGATGCACCATTCACCACTGGGCTGGTGCCTCCTTCTGGTACTCTGGGGATTAGCTCGAGGCCAATGTCAATTCCTCCATCTCTGTCATCCCCCTGCAGCCCCTTTTGCAGCCTCAGGAACCACAGTGTCCTCTTTGTGGCTCAGCCCTCTGGCTGTGACACTATCTGTGTTTCCCACTTCCGGGTGGATTTAGTTCCTTAATAGTCCTAGGCAGGCTTCCTGCTTATGGCTTCAGTGCCATTCACCCAGTTGGCAGGGAACCCAGGCCTGATTACTTCTCTGGGTTCCAGCCCAGGGACCTTCAGCTCAGCAGTCTGGGCCTTCACTCTCTGGTCTCACTGCTCTCTCCCTGGGCTGCTTCCTACTAGTGGTTCCCCTCTTCTTCCTGGGCCTACCAGTTCCCAAAGTGTCCTCACTTTTCCCAAGGAGTGACTGCAGCTTGAAGTCCCTACTCACTTCTCCCTTACTCCTGGGAGTGTCCACTTTTTCCCAGTAGCCCCTTCTGCTTTCAGCTCCTGGGCTTTATAGGACCCATTTATTCTTATCCAGCTGAGCCTCCTTAATTAGTTGCCTAATTGGTTAATTGGCCCATCTGGCCTGCATTAAATCCTGCAGGGTGAGTGTGGGGCAGAAACCCCATCACACCATGTGTAAGAAAAAGGTAGAAAATCTACCTACCATATTAGAGCCCTTCCAGCATTGAAAATATATTGAAATACCCATCTGATAGGTCTTGCAAAGCTCGCATTAATGTCAGTAGTACAGAATCAGGCACTGAAGAGGGTTCTATAAACAATCAGATTTCTAGCTTTAGCTGCTGACATTTGAAAATTGGGTCCTTCTGTGGGAAAAGGGCTTGATCTTTCAAGGTGCTGATCACTCTCCATTTCCACAGACTTCAGCAGGAGTAGAGTGGACTCAAGACTTTGTAGTAGTGCTCAGCACCTTGCAGGATTGATCCCTGTAAGGACTGAGGAGTAGAGAATATGTTTAAGCAACTAGACATTGCTATTTGCAGAATCAAGTAATTTTTCTGCTTAATCCCAAAGAAGCAGTATCTTGTTGAAAACATAGGGATATCTAATGTACAGAGTGAACAGTATCATGTGAAGCTGTGACTTGATGATAAGGCATTACATGACCTTTTATAACTTGCAGGCTTTCTGAGGCAGGGATCATTTCTGTAGTTGTATGTGTACAGTGCCTAGCACAATCGAGCACTGTTCTGTCATGAGGGCCTCTACATATTATGGGAATACAAATAAAAATAACATGTTAATAAACATGACATACTTAATAAGGATTATTCAGTCTTTCCATAAATGCCTTAGCTTGGATTTTGGATGTAAAGAATAAAATATTTGGAGTGGAGGGAATGGGAGGAATAGAGAAAGCATAGCTGATATACAGTAATTTAGAATTTCAGTTCCAGATATAAATCATGTGTAAGAGATTATCAGATGTGCAGACAGATCATTTGTTTGTTGCCAAATAAAGTATGTAAGGGTTAGTCCAAGGTGGAGAGGATTGTTCCATTTTAGTCCAGCAAGATTCCTAAGTAAAAGTGAAAGATTGTTTTGAACTGGGAATGTAGAAAATAAAATATAAATAAATAAATAAATAAATAAAGTCTGATACATACATACTTGCTTTTCCTTTTTTCTGCTGAAGACAACTAATTTTTGGGAGGCCCTAATTCCAATGATTTTTGTATCGGTTTTTATGAGTCTTAAAGTGAATGGAACTATGATAGAACAATGTACTACCTCTAGTTAAAACAACGAGGAGTCCTTGTGGCACCTTAGAGACTAACAAATTTATTTGGGCATAAGCTTTCATGGGCTAGAACCCACTTCATCGGATGCATGAAGTGAAAAATACAGGAGAAGGTATAAATACATGATAGGATGAGGGTTGCTTTACCAAGTGTGAGGTCAGTCTAACAGCAGGATACCAAGGAGGAAAAATAACTTTTGAAGTGGTAAGAGAGTGGCCCATTACAGACAATTGACAAGAAGGTGTCTTCTTGTCTGATACCTCTAGTTAGAACATTTATTTTGATAATATTCATCTGGGGTATTCAAAAAGGGACTGTCTGCCAGTGACTTAAATTCTGAGGAGGAATATGATTTCTCATGAGTAGATCAGAAAGATTACCTGATATTGTTATGCCCATGTATTTGATTGAGCATTTGGTTTACTTAAAAGAAAAATTATCAAAAGAGGTTTTCTTTATTGTTTTATAGAACTGAGATGGCAAGAGAATCCGTCTTATCATGATTGAATGGAAGTTTCTCTTTGGGGAAAAACAAATTCTTTTATCTCTGCTTCATTGAAAAGGGTATTCTTTTTTAAATGAATTGTGGTTGCATTCTTATGAGGAAAACACTATAAAACACGGAATTATCCTTTTACTATAGAACACATTACTCTTTTATGTAATTCCTGTCATATACTTGTAAGTGCTTAGATACCATGGTGATAGGCACCTTAGAAATATCTCAGACAGCTGGATAATTGGGCAAATGTCATTAAAGCCATTACCACTGGAAATCACACATCAGAGACTAGAAAACTGATAAGCAAAGAGTTACTACTTTTATTTGCAGAAAACTTTACCATCAAACTGAATAAAGTATTGCCTAAAACAATAAACTGTAATAGATCCAGACAAGCAATGGGCAATGATACTACTTTTGCCTTATTTGGCATATATCATGATTATTGGGCCAAATCTTGAGAGGTGTTGACCACAGGCACTCTCATTGTTATCAATAAGAGTGAAGAATGCTCAGCTCCCCTAAGGATTTGTTCCATTGTTATTGCCATTATTAAATTTAAAGCACACCACCATAATGTTTACTGACTCTCTAAGCTAATAGTGTTTGCTATAGCACATTTGATTGATCAGCCTGATTGAAAATGAACCAGATCAATTTAATCTTGCATACAAATTACATACAGCACTTCTCTGGAACCCAACCCAACACAGTAGTGATTAAAAGTTCTCACCAGCTGACAGCTGTTTATTGGCTATGTGGAAATGAATATGGTAGCCTAAACCTAGTTCCTGGTGGACACGTTTTCACATCTCAAAAAACACCCCTACAGCTGGCACTAATGGCACTAACTTTTGATGGTCTCATCAAGAAGATGAAGGACTGAATGGGCAAAGAGACTGAATCTCCCCTTTCTTATGTAGATATGATCCTAGGTCAGGGTTAAAATACTGTTATGTAACCTCATGGTTATTTCCTGATGGATAAGCCTAGTCAGGCCAAATCCCCAAAGTAATGACACAGGCACAGTAAGAGGTAGAACCACAACCATTTATTATTGGCAGAGCTCCTGTTTTGGACATCATCAGCAGGACAAGTTCCCTTTCTCCTGATGGAGAAAGCATACCCGTACACTGAACTTCTTCACAGAATTACTTTCCACCAGCTGGGAGGAGCCACACTCCTTCAGGGCTGTTTCAGGAAATGCCAAGAAATATTCATTCAACCAGCCAGCACAGTACCTCGGTTACATTGCATTGGTGAGGAAGATTGGAGAAATGCTGCTGCTGTGTGTGGTATATCTAGGAACTCTGTGTAATCAATATGTGATACCTAATAAGAAACCTAAACAAAACATAGAGAAAAATTCTAAACAATATAGCCAAAAGCTCCAGAGAAGAAAGAGCTTTTTACTCCTTCTGTTGATGAAAAGAGACAAGTGCTGATATAGAGTTTTATTTGCCTACACCGCACCTTAATAAAGCTGAATCATTAAGCTAGGTTAAGTGGTGGTTCTTCAAGGTGGAGCTGGTCAAGCATCTCCCTTGGGACTGGAGATAGACCTGCAAATTGGACAACTGTATGTCACTGAGGCAAATCATGAGTAGGATTGGTGCATGGATGATGTGGTGCAGTCATGGGACTCTCAGCTTTGGGACATTCTCACCAGTGGGTAGGAAGGGAGTTAGGTGGACTACTGCCAAATAGCTGGAAGGGTGTTGTTATTCTCTGTGTGTGTATATATAATTTGGTTGCTGTGTTTTCCCACATTTATGAATGTGTTCCCTTCACCCTAACAAAGATTTACTTGTTTGTAAACAGACTCGGAATGCTTGCAAGTGGGGAAGTTCTGGCTGTTAAGGACACCCAGAATGGGTTTGTTTAATTTTCCTAGGTTCCTGGGAGGGGTCTTGAGTCAGTTCATATATTTGTAAAGAGGAACACTAGATGCATTGAACCCAGTCCTCACTGCTGCTCTTAACCACCTGGCAGAAGGTTTACACAATACATTCATAATCTCACTTTTATTCTGATCACTTACTGCCTGCTACAATATAACAAGGACCTAAGCCGCTCGGGGACAGTGGCCACTGAAACACAGCACATGGTGTAGAATCTAATTAGTTGTAAACTTTGAAAATAGTTTGCAAGCATTCCCTTTGTATCTTTCAGAATGTCAGGGCAACTTTCAAGTCCTACGGAGACCTTAGAGAGTTTTTTCCTTGTTATTAATTTTCACCATTTCAGAATAATTGCTAGTCCAATCACCAGCTAGGGAGGAGCTATGGCCAGCTGCAGATTGTTAAATTATCTCTCTTTTTTAAGCTGAAGGTTTCCTGTATATGTTCATTTGTAGTTTAGTGACAGGTGTTCAGTTTGGATAAATGTGTAATTGAACACTAATTTCAGATCTAAGCAAAGGGCCATCAGCAGCAGCAATGGGTGAGGAGGCTGGGAGAACAGGGCCTTTTTGGCCTCTGAAGCACAACTGGAGCCCTTGGGATCCTACCTCAGGATGACTGATGCTGGCAGCACTTCCGTAAGTGGCCTCCTATGTGACCACCAGCACTTCCAGGGGTAGAATTTAAAAGCTCCCAGCTCCCATGAACATCCAGCTGGAGCTCCCGTAGCAATGGCAACAATAATGCAGCTTCACAGCAAACTGCCTTTCCTGTTCTCTTCTACTCCTAATAGCAGAGCTTGCCTTTCTCTACATCAAAACTTTTAGGGCATGTCTATACTGCCCCACAGTTGGGACTACAGGGTTCCAAATAGCAGTGTGCACCAAAGTGCTGTGCTGTAACTCCCCCATGTGGACACTGCAGGTGTGAATTAAAAGATTCCTGTTTTGCAGTGCCCTTAGTCTTCTGGTCCCTGGGTGCTGGTGTTAATGGTCTTTTCTCTTGTTATCCATTTGTCCTTTGCCACCTGATAACTTGTCTTGTCAGTTCTACCTTACCATATTGTCTGTTCTGATTCTTCTGCACCTTACTTCCCCCATTTTTCCTAGTCTCAACACCTCCCCAAGGGTACATCCTTCTCACCACTCTTCTTGCCGTTATCCTTTTCTTCTACCT
Organism: Trachemys scripta elegans; assembly: GCF_013100865.1. NCBI lineage: Eukaryota > Metazoa > Chordata > Testudines > Emydidae > Trachemys > Trachemys scripta. The sequence goes on from NC_048300.1 coordinate 167,483,060, forward strand.
TCCCATTCACTGCCACTGCTCCATAGGCACCTTACAACCAGATAAAAGTACTGAAATATGCAGAGGGAATCTTCAGGTTACCAGTAAAGCTGCTTTGTGTTGGTAGACAAAGACAAATTGGCTACAGTGGGGGCCAGGAGTGGCTCTGTATGTTCGTTCCCTGTCTTAGGCCCTGAGTCAAGCAAGCATCCTTATTCAGAGCAACACTTAAGCAAGTGCTTCAATCCCATCAAAGTAAATGGGAGTTAAGTATTTTCTTGGATCAAGGCCTTAGAATATATGAAGTGGAGTTGGCTTATACAGGAATGCACTCTGAGATTTACTATGTCTTTAATTATTTTATCTGGATCACAAACGTTTTGGGTAGCTTAAAATACACCAAACAAAAAAGAAACAATTCCAGGGAAGATTGGAAGTTCCACTGTAAACTTGGCGTAATCTGTGCATTGAGACTATGTATGTTTTCATTTTCACACTAGCAGAAGACACAGGTCTGGCTCATCAAATCATGACAGCCTTCAAAACACCATGGATATAGGTAAAAGATTGGATGTATTCCAAGTGAGTTTACAATTGCTGCAGATAAGAAGTTTGGAAATTTCAGTTCAAGAATGTTGATGACTGAAAGAAAAATTGAAAACATGGAGATGAAGATTGATGGAAATGATACTTGTATAATAAATAGTACAAGAGACTCTGAAGTACTGAAAATAATTGAATATCCTTGAAAAAAAGCTTATTTTTTAGAAATATGATTGGTGGGGATTCAAAGAGGTGAAGACGGGAAACGGTGGTACAGTTTTTGTTTGATTGAGCTGGTGAAGGATTATTTTGCCTCCACAATAGCTAATCAGATCCTCACCTTATATAGTACAAACAGAACACACTTCCTCTGATAAACAGCATTCTAAACCTGGAATTGTCTCTTTCACAGTTCAAGACTCTTATTTTACCCTCTCATCAGTCTTTTTCTTCCTTGGCATTGGAAGTCATTTATGTTTATTAAAACAAGGAGTGGATATGTATTGTTTCCTCCTTTAATACTTTATTTGAAAGCCTACGTCTGTAACACACATTTTTCTTCAATGCTAATTTCCTACAAAAAGCAAAATTAAATCCCCTTGAAGTCAATGGAGAGATTCCTATTGACTTCAGTGGAGCTTGGCCAGGCCTTTTGATACCACATAAGTAATGTTTGTCAGTGTCTTCCTTTCATCTCAGAGCTCCCTGCCTTGTCACCCTTTGTCACTTGACAGATTTGAAAGTGTGTCACATTCACTATACTGTTTTCTGTAGTACTACATTGGATGAAGCTAGTATGTTACAGAGGTCTGGGGAAGATGGGGAAGGCTAGGTTTACATGACAATTTTAAAGAATTGCTTTAACAAGACTCTTATTTGTTTACATTTAGTTTTAGACTATTGTCAGATCATTGTTGGCAAGGATCATGTCCATGCAAAGAATTCCATATCTTAGAAAAGTCTGTAGTATATCAAACTATGCTGTGCCACCACCATTTACTCACAGCCCACATATCGTGGAATGTAGTCAGAAGTTGTATATGTATGGACATATAGTGAGGTGATGTATTTAATGTAGCTGATCAAATAATTTCTTGTTCATTTTTCCCATTGAATTCATGACTTAATTTCTCCATTATGTGACCAGATCTAATATTAAAGATACAATAATGTGGTAACCGCTGACAGAGGACTCTCTTTAAAAATGACTTGTAACAGGGTATAATGGACTTTTAAGATCAGAGGGGAAGTTTCAGGGTGAAACTAACCCATTTCAGTCATTCTGCAATAAAGACCCAGAGAATGACAGAGGCAGATGCTGTGGGCATGTCTTCACTGCAGACATACTTCGGGCTCTTTCCTGGGTTTTAGCCCAAATCTCCCTACTGTCTACACACACAAATCTTTTACTCAGGTCTTAGCTAATATCTGGAAAATTCCTAGACAACTGTTCTTTTTAGGTCCTGGGATCAGGGGCCTTGTAGTGTAGGGCAGGGTAGGGCAGAGCACTATGTCTCTGCCAAACAGGGCAAGTTCTATAAATCAGGGCAGCATATAATCTCCCTTCTTTGTCATAGGAAGGGAAACACTGGTAAAAAGAAGACTGGCTGCTAACCTCTCCCAGGCCAGGGAGAATGAGACTGAATTTAACTGACTATGCCTCCCAATTGTGGAGTAGCACTGCCAAACTCCCCACCCACGGAGGAATGCCTAGGGAGAAAGGGATGCTTGATAGTGAAGACTTTTGTTTTATGTATTTGAGAGGTTTTGCTGCCAGTCCTGGCAGTGCTGAGTGGAGATAAGGGCCAGCTTGATGAAGACAGTAATGACTATTGAGTTGGTGATATAGAATACTCAGCATTTACTGCTCCAGGTACACCAGATAAACATGGTACATTTCAGTACTTAAAAGGAGATAGCGTGGCATCATAATTGCTGTGTAACTGTAAAAGCTGAAATGCTGTGTCAGTCTATGTAAAATTTCTGCATGTACTAGGAAGGCAACCATTCTCCTCTTGATATGTGTTTATAATTTTCATTAGTATTAATTTTTCTAGGAATGTGTTAACTGTGTTGGAAAATATGGGCCTCAAACCCCAGTTTTTCTCTCAAATTAAACTGAAATCTACAGCACAAGCAGAACTGGGTGAGCACCTCACGTGTGATTCCTATCAGAGATGTTCTAGACCGGGAACCTTGTATCCAATCCCCTTCAAGTGTCTTAAGATTTTGGTATTTCAGATAAAAACTTGATCTTGTACCCAGAACACCAGTACTGTTGAGTTTTGCAAAACAAAAGCTCAGCTCTCTTGACCCATCTTTAGTCTTTATTCTGTTTGACTATCTTGGGACCAATCCTGACATCCTTATTCTGTTTTTGTTGTTTTGTTTTTAACTCAGCCCATACATGGGCAAAGTCCCCATTGATACCAGTTTTAGTTGAGAGGAAAAATGAATAAGGGCTTCAGGGTTTGGTATCTTAAGCCAGAAACATCAAGAATTTGAAAAAAAAAAAAAATGGGAGGCAGGACACCTGATATTCCATTATTACTTTATATTAAATGGAAAAGTGATAAACATTTTGTCTTTTCTATGTTTTCAATTTTTGGCATATTATTGTGTTGATGAACGCAGTGCTCCCTTAAGCCTTGTTTTGCTCAGTGCCTAGTTTTGATTTTACAGGATATCCCAAAGTAGAACATCTGAAATCACTCTACTGTAATTGTGTCATACAAATCTACAGGCATTTGTTCTTTTTGGTTGGTGTTCATAAGATCTGTCTGTCAATATTGCTTAGGAAATTTGTATCTTTCTCTAGTACTGCAATAGCTAAAATGAAATGTGACATGTCAAACTTCTGTGAACAAGAGTAGGTTCTGGAATACTATCGTACTGGACAGTGAATGGTAAAAACATTAATCTTACCTTAGCATTAAAATGTGAACTATTTTTGGAAGCCACATGAAAAGTGACAGCTGACTCTGCTGGTCTCAGATAATCTCTCTACCTGGTTTGCTAAGTATGATTGCTGGAGCAAATTCAGAATTTCACACTTAAGAGAACTGTTCTGTTGGGCTTACAGAGATTTCTGGTTTTAAAATTAAAAATGACACTCAAAATTGTTACAGGCCTGTATTCTGTACCTCAGTGACTTCGCTGGAACTCAAATTCAGAGATTTTATAGAGATTGCTAATTTGCTGAAACCCAACTAAATCGGGGTGGGGGGAGCCACAATCCTGCAAATGCCTAAGGACATGCTTAAATTTTAAGGACATGAACAGTCCTATTGAAGTCAAATAGCTATGGTTTATCTTTTGACCAAATAAGGTTAACCTTGGTACATAAAAATGCACTTTAATCCCCAATAGTGATAAACAATATGTACAGAAGTAATATAATATGTAACATGTAAAGACTAAACAATTCTATTACATAAAATAGAAAAGACAGGAATGAGCATCTAGGATAGAAAAAGCAGACCAATAGCTGTTCTTATAACAGGCTATTATATACTATACAGAATAACTGTTTTTCCTTTATGTAGTAAAGCTATACTTTAATTATTTCATTTATGTAGTGACCTAAGTTCAAATTTGGGGCCCAGATCCTGAAAACACGTATGCATGTTTCTTAACTTTAGGTACAGACTAGGCCCATTGAAGTGCCTCAATAAAACGGAAATAAACGTTGACAAGAGGAAGGACAATAATCAGTGTAACTAGTCACAGATCTGCAAGGCACCAGCCTTTCAAATACAAAATTGTGAGGCCTGTGTTCAAGAAAGAAACTCTTTATGATGTCAGTCTCATGAGTTATTTCCCTGTTTCTGATCTTCCGTTTGGAGGTAAATTACTGAGAAAATTAAAGCAAGACAATTCTGGCAATATCTTGAGGCCTCAGATCTTTTAAGCCCCTTTCAGTCTGGTTTTAGAGCTGATTATGTATAGAGTATAGAGACCCTGTTTACTTTATGTTACTTTATGATAATCTCATAACAAAAATCAGTGGTGAAATCTTGGCACTGTTGAAGTCAGTAGCAAAATTCCCATTGACTACTGTGGAAAGTCTCTATATGTTGGTTCTTTTAGGTCTGTCATCTGTCTTTGATCACACTGGTTATTAAGGTGTTGTTGACCTGTCTGGCAGGGGTGGATGAAGTCACATTTGAATGAGGACTGTGACAGACTGCTAGTTGTAGTACTCTGGTCACAGAGGTTGCTGCAACACAGAAATCTGCAGGCTTAATTGGAGCGATCAACTGTTTCTAGTGGGGGTCACTGACAATTGGTGGTAATTGCTGGGCTAATGAGACAGTCATCTCAGAAACTGGGAGGACATGTAATTGGGAGAAACAGGAAGCAGCTCAGAATGTGAAGTGGATGGAGGAAAGAAGCTGTGTAGATGGTGCCACCTGTTGTATACCTGTACTTATGTCCTATCCTGGTTGGAACAGAGGATTAAAGGTACACGCAGATGACACTAAGCTGTGGGAAGAAGTAGATAAATTGGAGGGTAGGGATAGGGTCCATAGACAAATTGGAGGATGGGCCAAAAGAAATCTGATGAGTTCAACAAGGACAAGTGCAGAGTCCTGCACTTAGGAAGAAAGAATCCCATGCACCGCTACAGGCTGGGGACCGACTGGCTAAGTGGCAGTTCTGCAGAAAAGGACCTAGGGATTACAGTGGATGAGAAGCTGGATATGAGTCAGCAGTGTGCCCTCGTTGCCAAGGACCTAGGGATTACAGTGGATGAGAAGCTGGATATAAGTCAGCAGTGTGCCCTCGTTGCCAAGAAGGCCAATGGCATATTGGGCTGTATTAGTAGGAGCATTGCCAGCAGATCAAGGGAAATTATTATTCCCCTCTGTTCAGCACTGGTGAAGCCACATCTGGAGTATTGCATCCAGTTTTGGTCCCCCCCCCACCCACCCACACACACATAAGAGATGTGGACAAATTGGAGAGAGTCCAGCGGAGGGCAACGAAAATGATTAGGGAGCTGGGGCATATGATTTACGAGGAGAGGCTGAGGGAACTGGGATTATTTAGTCAGAACAAGACTAACAGAAGCAGTGGTCTCAAGTTGCAGCGGGGGAGGTTTAGGTTGGATATTAGGAAACACTATTTCACTAGGAGGGTGGTGAAGCATTGGAATGGGTTTCCTAGGGAGGTGGTGAAATCTCCATCCTTTGAGGTTTGTAAGGCCCAGCTTGACAAAGCCTTGGCTGGGATGATTTTGTTGGTGTTGGTCCTGCTTTGAGCAGGGGATTGAACTAGCTGACCTCCTGAGGTCTCTTCCAACCCTAATATTCTATGATTTTACACTTGCTGGAAAAATAACAGACTATATGTTTGGGACTGAGACCACACACAAAAAAAGCATCCTTCAAAAAAACCCCACCTGGGATGGAGAACATGTGGAGTGACCGGCTACCCCATCTAAAAAGGTGGTAGTGGGGGAAGGAGTGGAGGGTTGCTTTCACTAGCTGTGCCACTTCTACACGTACAGAGAACGAGGCTTCCTTGCTACCCATGAGGGGAGAATGATCAGTAAAGGTGGATGGATCAGGTACCTTAAGTACGAAGCGTTTTCCAGCCCTGCAAATACAATCTGGGTCCCCTTAGGATATGGGTACACTGCAGATAGGAATGCCTCCCAGCCCAGGTAGGCAGCCTCGCACTAGCTCTCCTTGAACTAGCTTGCCAAAAAATAGTAGTGTGGATGTTACGGCATTGGCTAGCCATGTATGGACCAAGGGAGTTGGGCACCTTTCCATTCTGGTGAGTAGCCCATGCTGCCATCCATGTGCCAACATCCACACTGCTTTTTTTAGTATGCTATCTTGAGCAGAGCTAGCGTGTGTCCATCTTCCCAGACTGGAAGGCACATCCCAGCTGCAGTGTACACAGACACTTAGGACCCAAGGGTGAGCAATCAGATGGCCCGATGAAAAGTTGGACTTGGTCTTCTGACAGGTACATGCTTGGTCTCTCAGGTACCTTTGACCAAAGCGCTGTTCCCCATCACCCTGGGTTCAGGGTGAGTGGGGGACCGGAAATTACCAAGATACACTAAGGTAATGTTACTGTTCCTTAAGAAGAACATTGAGGATGTATCTGAAAAGCACTTTTAAATATAAACAGTTTTAAACATAGAAAAAGTTTTGATTACTTTCCTAATGAGTGTAAAGACTTTATTGCAAAGTATAACTGGAACTATAGCCTATTCTGTGAATACAAATATCAAAAATGTGATACTTTTTGAAAACTTATCACTAAGTGACTATATTATCTCAGTGTTCACTTACAGTTCATCATGTCAGGAAGTTATTTCCTGAAACTAGCACATGTTTGAGTAATATAGGTGCAGTAGAGTGCAGTGTTTGTAAAAATGATAGTGAACTTGTAGTAGGAAAAGTGTATATGTATGTTTTTCCTTGGGGAGCACAGGGAGATATGAAATAGAATAATTAAATAAAGCATACTGTGTTCCAGAGAGACCACATAGGAGTTCCAGAGAAAAGGGGAATGAGGTAATATGTTTTATTGGATCGACTTTGGTGAAAGACACAAGCTTTCAAGCTACACAGAGCTCATCTTCAGGTCTGGGAAAGGTACTTAGCGTCACAGCTAAATACAAGGTGGAGAGAATGGTTTAACTTCTTATGCTAACACACATTCTAAGGGACTATTCAAGCGAAGTGGCCTATTAATTAGGAGTCATAGGTCAAAAAAGTGGAGGTTAATGGGTTACAGATTGTTGTAATAAATCATAAATCCAGTGTATTTTTAAGACCGTGATTTTTAGTGTCTATCAAATTTAGGAATTTAAGCTCCCAGGCTTATCTTTTGAAGGCATTGTGCAGGGAAAGGCAGTGAGGATGGAAGAGAGAGAAAGTAGGAAAGGGATGAAAATCTGGCCCAATGTCTCCAATGAAAATTTTGTCACTAACTTCAGTGGGACAAGGATTTCGCCCCAGGTGTCTAAATGACTATTGAAAAGGATAAGTCAGATTATCATAATGTTAAGAACAGCTCTTTAAATGTGAAATATTCAAGTCTCAGTTTCTCTTAAGCATTTTAATGTATTTGTTGTTCCAGGAACAACTACTATTTAGGCTCTGAAAAGTTCATTTTCTTAATATTATCTTGGCAGTTCTCACTGAGCTATTTTCTGTCCTTTGTTATTGCCTGTTTCAGTCAAGAAAAAGTGCTTTTAGCCTGTGAGTTATGTGAGAAGTGCAGATCTGTACTCATCTGTTAAGCTGAGTACAGATAGCTAGAAAGAGGCTGTGAGCATCTAAGGCCCAAGTAGGAATGGAAATAAATGAACAAACCCTTTTTTCAGTAAGGTTTTATTAATGGGTTTAGATCAGATGCTTTTTCCCAGTTAAGATTTATGCTTTTATAACATGCACTCCCATGAATCTTAGAAGATTAGCTGCTGCTCTGTATGTGGGCACTAACGGAATGGTAGATTTTTAAAAAGTTGCATGCCATGTATGGAATACATCAGAGTGCAGTACTGAGTCCTTGATGTTCATAGCTTTCCTCAACTATAGGTCACATACCTTATTGACTGTTATAGTACTTTTATCATGATATGGTTGTCACAGTGGGACAACAGCCCTTCCTCATCACTGTTTTGCATCTTGCTGGGGGCAAATAGATAACAAAAATATAGTTTTTTCAGGTGCCTAGCTGCCATATTAGGCATTCTGGGGTTCAGCATACCAGATCACACAACAAATAGCAGATTAGAATGCCACTTAAAAAATAAGACCAAATATTGTAGATAGAAATCTAAACAATACATGCCATGTGCCTAATGCCCTCAGAAATAAAGTTACTTTAATCTCACACATGATCTTGAGGCTTCTAACAATATGCTTTATTGTGAATTGAACTATACAAGCCCCAAGGTCCCAGCAGATCAACATCAGACTTGTGTAAAATTTATGCTTTGTTTTGCACAATTTTAGATTTCTTGCCATTTCATTTTGTATGATTTTGCACCTCTAAAATTTGCTTTGTATAGTGGTGAAAGCATTCAGAACCTTCAGACCCTCCCTGACATCCCCCCCAACATTAGCTTATGCCTTTCCTGGGTACAAAAGCTTTCTTCTACTCAAAAACATTACATAATTTCTCTAAATTCTTCATGGAAACAGACCCATTTCCGAGCTCATACCAAGTACAAGTTGAAGTAGTTCTACAATTCAGTACCTGTCAGGGGTCCAGTGGGGGCTTTGGCGGCAGAGGGGTGTGGCCTCATGGGGCCAAAGGAGTGGGTTAACCCTTGGCAATGCGGGGTTGATATATCCTGTCATAGTACTGTTATTTCACATGCATCTATTTCACAAACATTTAATTCCCTTGATCAGAAGAGCAGCAAGGAGTTTGGTATTACTAGCACTTACAATGTGCCTGCATAATCTTTGAGCACAAAAGCAGAATTACTATAATTAAAACTGATAGACAAATTAACTTCTTGTACTGGAAAATTCTGAAATCTAGGTCTCTCCCCCTAACTTTCAGCAATTTCAATAATGAAGTGATGAAAGAACTACAATTGTAATGAAATAGTTTACTGCTCACATGTACCTTTTGGTAGACAGATTGCCTGTTTTCCACCTACTGTCCAGCTCCTTTATTATAGAAAGCCCTTCCCTTTTTGCTCTCCTTCCAGCCATGGGGCCTAGCATTAGGCGGAATTCTGCTCTATGTTGTTAAGAAGTTTGAGCTTTAGAATAGAAACTAGTGTACCACCATGGACTGATTTGTATGTGTACTCGTGTGTTGAATCATTCAAGTAAGGAAAGTCAGTTCATAGGCTTTTGATGTCAGGCTCATTTTGGTTACAATGGTGGAACTCAATCACTTTACACCCTATACATCCCCTGAATAGGGAAGGAAAAAATAAGATATGTAAAGGGCTACTTCCACATAAGACAAGCTTAGTAGTGGGGTACTATATATTGACAATAGGTGAGATGTATAGCATGAAACTCCCTTTTGGATCATTGTATAGTCTATAGTACGTATAGGAATTATTTCTAAAACAAAGGACCTGCTTCATTTCTGAAGGCCATTTACTTTAATGGGAGTTGAGCCTAAGTAAGGAGTAATTAAGGACTGCAGAATAGGGTTCAGAGCTATGGGTAATATTTAGGAAAGCATGTCTTTTCACTAGATGGAAATGGATTTAGGAGCCTGACTCTACCCTTGCACCTGCCTGTGGTGTAGACACAAAATATACTCACAGAACATAAATTATTTATACACCTGAGACAGCGAACAAGCTGATGGATTGAATCAAACTGATGAAACAGACCAGAAAATCAAATCCAGTTGAATTGCATTCTGGACATTTTTTATCTACCTGACACAGGTAAATTATTATTATTGACCTTACCCAGCCATAATCAGCACATCAGAGGAATAGATGCTAATTATTGAGAAAAGTACAATGTGGTGTATTCTGGGAATCACAAGGGGGGGGGTTTCAAAACCAAAAGATTGGATAAAGATGCAAGCAGGATTCCATGCATAGTGAACAGATAAAAAGGTGCCAAAGGAAATATTTGACTAACAAAGTAAATAAAATATATCATGCCAGCGCATGATAGATAAATCTTGGCCAAGATAGGTACATAACTTCAAGAGATGAAGTTTGGCCCTGGGACTAGCGTACTAGCCAGGGACTTGGGAGACTAGGATTCAGTCCCCTCTTCTGTCACAAGCTTCCTGTGTGACCTTGGCTTCTCTGTTCTCCATCTCTAAAATGGGAGAGAACAGTCCTTCCCTACATCATTGGGATGTTGGGAGGATAAATGCATTTAAGATTGTGAAGCGTTTAGATAGCTCCTATCACAGTAGTATGTTATACTTTATTCATAGAATAGTCTGCTATATATTGCCATATACTTTAGGAATGCACTCAATATTTTAAAATAAATCCTGTAAACCCACATATTGTTTTTTTTTTCTCAATCCAAAGGCTACTGAAGTCAATGGGAGTCTTTCTTTTGTCTTCAACAGTCTTTGGATCCAAGCCCTCTATCTACACTTCAACTGAGTATGTAGATACCAGAAACAGTTGTAGTATGTGATTTTTGTGAGTCATATTTTAACAGGTCCCACACCCACATCTTCCACAACCCCTCATGCTATAAGAACTTTTTGGTTAAAAGTTAAATAGTTTCCTATATGTCAGTTATTCATCAGTTTTATCCTCTGAAATTCATGAATCACATGCCTGAAAATGATTAACATCTGTGGAAACTTTGTGAAAAAGAATAGTTCCTTGACTTCATGGTTTTCACATAAAACCCTGCAATCCAGCTTTCCTGTACTGTGTTCTTTTAAAAAAGGAAGTGTAAATACGACACAAGGAGTCTTGCTTGTTCCAGACATTATTAGCTGTCAATCCACTCTAACGTGATTCGAATATTCAGCACCATATCCAAGAATTCTAAAATGAAAGGGAAATACAAGGAGGATGATCCTCTTGAACCCTTTCAGATATATTATTATTAATTGTTTGCTTTGTGTTAACACCGAGAGGCTCCAATCAGGATTGAGGTCCCATTTTGCTAGGCTCAGTAGGGACATAGAAATCAGTAAGTGGATTTACACTGGTATAAAATCAATCGTAAGAGAGAGGAAAAAATTAGGCCCAAGGCCTTTAATCTTTCTCCAAGTTATAATTATAACGTGTAATAATGGGGTGAGCAGCAACTAAAGATTTGTCATTAACTATATGCTGAGCAAGAAATTGTATCTATGCAGAAAAAAATCACTGTTGATAAGATATTCAAGATAGAGCTATGGCTGTTGGGTTGCCATATTTTTCCCTCATCTCTATGGATGCTGGATTTTAAAAGTTTTCATTTCATGTTCTCTTATTTCTTACGTATTTTGTAAACATTTTAAATTTGGAATTTAAAAAAAGAACAGGATCATAAAGTCAACGTCAACTCCTACAGGGCATGATTTTGCACTGAAATCAATGACATATGAAGGCACTTAGTATCTTGCAGGCTCAAATCCATGATATTTATATCAATGATACCAGTTACTCTGTCTCTAGCTCTCCAGGTGGGTAAGGTGGGTAATCTCCTTAGCGGGAAAAAACATGTTATTTTCTGGTCAACTTGTTATTTGGAGATACTGGTCTCTGGAGATACTAACCCCTCCTTGGCCAGGCATGTATGCTGCAGAACAAAAGGTGCAGGACTGGAGAAGTGTATAATGAGGATACTGAAATGGCCTCCAAAATATCAACAGCTTATAAACCAGTAAATGCAGCACAAGAACTGATGCCTCTGATAACATCACAAGCTTCTAGTTTAGTTTAACACTCAGCAGCACAAGACATCCAGCATTGATTATTGACTATCGTTCAGCCAGAATTGTTTTCATTGTCATTTCATGCTGTAGCTAATCAAATGAAGGTGAAGGTTTTCAGGCTCTCTCTATTTAGAGACAGTTCCCATCAGATATAATCCTTTCACTAGCAGTTGGTAGGTGTGTTATGAATACAAACACTCACAAAGAAAATTGGAACAATAATGGCTACAAAAAGATCGTATCAAGACCTGCATTTAATCTCTTTAGATCAGTTTAGGTTGATCAGAGTTTCTATTTTTTTCACACTAACATAGTCATTTAACTGTCACTTAGGAAGGTTTCTAATATACCTGAAGAATACGAATAATCTAGTGAACCCCTGGGTACTGGATGCTCCAATTTATATACATTTAAATAAGCTGAGATCAGTAACAAAATTTTTTCTTGTTTACAAAAGGCCATTTTCCCCCCGTAGATAAACACAGAACTCCCATCAACTTCAGTGGGAGCTCTACCTATGGATCTGAGGGGAGAATGACAATTAGATACTGCTGTTCATGTGTGTTCAAAGTAACTAAATATATTAGAAGTTTTCTAGTTAGGAAGTCTGCCTTGTTTCCTGGTGATTTTGTCCTTATTTACCGTAATTATGCTAAATTGTGTGTATTTGTGACATGTCAACAAAATGCTCTTTTCTTTACAAGTAGTGTATTGGAACATCTAATGGATATAATATATTGCTTAATTCACAAATAACTTCCTATGAGGCTTTTAGATCTGGCTCACTTAAGGCACCATTGATATGAGGTGAAAGTGACCTAACACCTTAGCTTATCCCACAAAGATAAGTCATGCTGGTGTTCTGAAGGCCCTGGAGTTTCTGAAGCATGGCAAAATTATAGTCCCATGGATGGGTGCTTCAGGCTACATTTGATAGCTAGCTGTGAGCAATTAAAAAAAATTCCATTGCTTCATAAAGGAACTGAAACGGGCTTAGATTTTATTTGCCTATCCAGCATATATGGATGGTTCTTTCTTCACACAGAAATTTGTGCAAGTATAAATTCATAGTGGAACACAATAATGTGTAGGTTCAACACCAAACTCAGACAGCAGCTTGAAAAGTCACAGAATACCTGTTTGTTCTATCTGTATGTTGCTCCTGATGGTGAGAACAGTGAAAAGCAGCATTATTTATTTAAATGAAATAAGAGAGTCTTGTGGCTGAAGAAGGTAAAGTGCATTTTAAAATATTTAAGGGCAGAAATGGAAGGAAAGAGCTATTGAAGAGAATTTAGTTCCTTTAATTTAAATCTGTGAACAATCCAATACTTTTTTATTTTGATAATGTGGTAGGGGGAATTATTCTAAGTGATAAGCGGGATAAATATATTTATTAGCTATTTCTTGTAGTTTAGCACAGTTTATTTAAATGTAGCAGCTGCATAGATTCTTACTAATCTGGCAGTAATATATGTAGCAATGGCTGATGTAGAGTGGTTCATGCTAGAGCTATTCTGCCATAGATCCAGGTCAAAAACCTGTTTTGCAGGAACTATTAGGAACCAAAGCTGGGCTTGCCTTTTGTATCAAATTTGCATGAGTAGGTTGAACAGGAGGAAAAGTGTCAGGTCACAGGGGGCAACTGGGTGTATCCAGGCCAGGTACTCCACCTCCCACATCCATACGTTGTGTTCTGTGCAGCTAATCCAGTCAAGTCAACAATTTACTCTAGCCTCCGAGCAGAGAGGTAATCCTGGAGGGAGCTGTCTTGATAAAGACTAGCTGCCTAGAATTTTTCTCCAGTGGTTTTCTATGATTGGATTTGTGTGTCATGTGCAAGGGAATTGACTACTCCAGCTACCAGAATGATTTTCCTACCTTCCCCCCACACCTCTCTGACACAAGCGCTAGGCAGCTGTACATTTGGTTTCTGGCCTTATTGATTGATACCACTTATAAACCTTATACTCCTATAATACTATCCTACTTAAACCTATCCATCACACATTAATTATAATTAACCACAACAATAAATCTCTCTATTAAATTATTAAATAATTGGCTACAGGCTGATTCAGAGTGCAGAGAACTCTGCTTTATTGCATTGCTTACTGTAGTGGTATGCAATAATGCAAGTGCTATTTTTAGTTAAGGACATTGTATGGGGCCCATAGCGCATTTCTGAATAGTCTGTATTAGTTCCTACTGAACATGGAGGGAAAAAATAACTTTCTGAGTATTCCATTTTGTTAAAAAGATTAAATTAAACTAATATAGAAGTTATTTATTCTCAGTATGGTTTATCTTTCTGCTTTTAAACTGTATAAGGGCTTGTCTTCACTACTTGCCTGGATCGGCGGGTAGAAATTGATCTCTCGGGGATCGAATTATCGCGTCTCGTCGGGACGTGACAATCGATCCCTGAATCGATGCGCGTACTCCACCAGCACAGGTAGGAGTAAGCGCCATCGACGGGGGAGCCGCGGCGGTCAATTTGCCACTGTCCTCACAGCAGGGTAAGTTGGCTCAGATACATCGAATTCAGCTACGCTATTTGCGTAGCTGAATTTGCGTATCTTAAATTGATCCCCGCCCCCCCCCCCTCAGTGTAGACCTAGCCTAATTGCTGCTAGCCCTTCCCATGGTTAGAGTCACACGTTGCTTCTGAAAGTAATTAATTTCCCTTTAGACCCTGTTGTTAACAGCATCTTTACTGAAGTCACAATTCTCTGCTGATTTATAGCCAAAAATAAATGGAACTTTTACATGTCAGAGGCTAATCAGATCAATGATTAGTCAGCACTAGAGGACTTTATATTTTAAAAGCTGACACAGAGAGGAGAGATCTTTACCATTACCTAAGGATGATATCAGTAACAGCAGAGTGTTGTATCATTATCTTTTTCTGTCTTGTCTCTTTAGACTGTAAACTCTTTGGAACAGAGACTGCCTCTGTTTGCACAGTGCCAGGCATAATGAGGTCTTTGAGGCTATATTAAAATAAATAACCTAATACACAATCAAAGTAGGAATTCTAATATAATCAGTTGAGACAGATCACCAGCAATAAATAAGTCAGGTCTGAGGCTATCTGGCTTTATTTCATGGAGTGCAGAATGTGTGACTATTTACTTTGTGACATATATGTGCCTACTTTTCAAGCAACCTATGGCCTTCAGAGGCCATGTTAAAGCATGGCATTATTGAAATGAAAGAGCAGAGAGGTGGAATTATTTGTAAAGGCAGAATATAAGGACCTCGTGGTTCACATCTACCACAAAACTGACTTCCCCAATCTACATCTCATACTAGGAGGAGACCAAGGTAGAACATGGAACACACCTTCTAACAGAGGTAGAGAAGATTGATCATTCCTTACACAATGAAAAGGTCCCTCCAAGAAATGTGGGTTACATGTGAAACATAGGCTGTGGTGAAAGGGGATTCAGTCTTTAGAAATATTCATGGATTGATATGTGATGACCACGTGACTTGCCAACTGCATTTGAAGGTGGTGACTTTCTTCAGACATCTAGACAAATTCCTAAGGATGGAGTCTGTGATACCAAAGAAGTAGGAGGGTGTAAAGGAGAGGTGCTGGAAGCTCAATTTAGATGATTATAGAGAGCCTCTGTGGTAGCTTTCTCTGAAATGATTCTGGTTCCATATACAGGACCAGCTACATTGGGGTCTCAGTGCATGGATGAGAAGATGGTGTAAAGAGACAGGGAGGTTCAGTCCAATATCTTAATAAATTACTCAACAGGTAAGTAAAATAAAAGGCATTTTTAGTTGTTTACTGGCATATTAAGAGAGATTATTCAGAACAAAAAGACTTATTTGTGTATGGTCAGTTTTACAGCATGGAGATATTACTATTTGTTGACTACTACAATATGGAAGAAGTCAGAAAGCAGAAATATTTTCCTAAGCACAAACTGTCTTTTTAAGACATGCCTGACCATTGTGGGGAGTCTACTAACAAAGGTATCAAATCTAATGATGTTTTTTTGTGATATGACTACCTGACCACTAGGTAATGGGTTGAAACTAACTCATTTCCCTCTGGGCATCAAACAGCAGTCAGAAGACAACACCTTTCTGGCATATTTTAATCTAGAATCATAGAATCATAGAATATCAGAGTTGGACGGGCCCTCAAGAGGTCATCTAGTCCAACCCCCTGCTCAAAGCAGGAAAAAGAACAGGAGTACTTGGACACATTTGAACTGTTAACATCTCTAAAAGGCTCTACATACCACTGGTGATGGAGGACTAAATAACACAGGGTACCTATCTGCAACTGCTGACTATATATATGAACAGAATGTCATGCTATAGTAAATAGGAGTTTTACCAGACATTATACATACCATCAGCAGTTTTCAACTGTGTTATTGTGCCCATTATGAAAAGGCATATGTTTGTCTCCAGCTTAGTCCAGAAGTAAAATTGAAGGTTTGAGGGAGAATGAGAATATATTTGGCCATCAACAGAGAACATCATAGCCTACACTGTGCACATAATCTAGTGGGTTGATCATTAAGACACTCAGATAAATAATAACATTTCTTAGCATAAGAGTTGGCCAAACTACATCTGCTGATGGTGCAAAACACAAAATCCACCAGCTGAACATGTGGAAGTGCAGCAGTGTTTTATAGACATTTAAATTAACATTATTAACTGCTAGCAGGCAACAGAGGTACAAGGAGTCAGGTTCTCCGGTGCAGTACAGTCAATTTGCACTGACAGAATCTAGCCATAGAGCTAGTGTAATTGGTTCCACCAAGTTTCACTGCAGAGCAGCAGGATGTTCCAGTAGCAGAGAGCTGCTATACAGGCTCCTACACTAAATCCCACCTTCACCGTCACCATTGGCTGTCTGGCCAGAGGAAAAAGGATACGGCCAGGTCTTCCTATGCCCTTGCAGTCGTTGGCTGCCATTTCCACTCCTTGCAGCCTTTGGCAGCTGACATAACATAGAAAATCATTCAGGCTGCTCTAATTTACACAAGTGCTAGACCAATGCAAAACTAAATTTACTCACCTTTGCACCTCACCCCCACCCTTTAACATGGACTTCACGTTCCTTGTGTATAGCCAAGGATCTATTTGCCTAGTGCATTTGATTTACTTAATATTGATAAAAGTATTGAATTACCAGTGTTCCTTTAATAAATAACATTTAACAAAAGCTATTTATGCTGCCATTAGTAACCAACCCCGCCCCTTGCTGAGGTTTAGTATATGTGGATATGGAAATTTGACCCGATTAATAAAAAAAAAAATAAAGGATTTCTTTTTCTGTGGGATTGTGGTTTCCCTAGCTCTTCAGGCATGTGGTTATTTTAAGGTGCATTAGGCAGGGCTGATCAGATGGTATTTCATATTTATTATAGTAAAAGCAAATACTTTTTTATAACATTAGAATTTCAAAGTAGGGCACACATATTAACTGAATCTTACAGCAACCCTTTGAGGTCCAGCATGTAAACAATAGATCCCCTTTATAGATAAGAGAAATTGAGACACAGCAAGGTTTTGTATTGCTCAAAGTCACATGCAAGTGGGTGACACCTTTGACTAAAGCTTCTGGGTTCCCTGCTCTTGCCACCAGACTATGTGGTATGGATCTTGGCTACAGGCAGCGAGAACAGGAGGATGTAAAGTTGGGGGTGGGGGGGAAATGTGATAGTTATTAAAAAAACAAAAAAGAAGCGGATGGATTTCATCCTGCAAGCCTGTAACTCCATGGCATGGTTCACTGTTTTGGCTAATGATAGCAATGAAACAAGGGAAGTATTTGAATTTTACAAAAATCAGTCATCAGTTTTGTTTTTAAAAACTCTGCATTATTTTCCTCTTTGCAAATGTCCAGTGCTCTCTTGTGACAGCTTCAGACTAAAATAATCACCCACTCCCTATTTCTCAAATAACCATTGTTATTTACAGAAGTCTGATCCTGTTTCATCCCGGGGGGAAGGAGGGAGGGATTCAGCTGGAGCTGGTAGAGGTTATGATGTCATATGGGTCCCTCTCTGTGGCCTGATCTGGTCAGGACAGCCCTCAGGAGTGGGGTGATGAAGGTCTGTGGTCCCAGGAGATGGTGCGAGTGACAGGCATGATGGTGAAGCTTGCTACAGTAACCAATTTTTGTTACCCGTGGGGCTGAAGCCAGGAATGGAGCTGCAGGGCTGAAGCCCTGAGTTCTGGCGCCCCTCACGAGGCTTAAACCGGGAGCAGAGCCGCAGATCTAAAGCCCTGACCCCCCCTCCCAGAGCCCTGGTACCTCAAGGGTCAGAAGCCCCTCCCCCACCTCACCCTGTGGCTGCAGCTCCAACTCCTCTGCCCCGAGAACATCTTGTTCAGAGTTACTGAACGTTTAAGAGTTATGAACAATCTCCATTTCCAAGGTATCTCTAAGTCTGAGGTTCTACTGTGTATTCCGTTGAGTATACCATCAACTTTTCTGATCATGTCAATTCTCGCGCAGGGTGTAGAAGACCTGGACCAACTTGTTATGTCTCAAAATTCTTGCCAGTTTCCGTAGAAGTGTATGATGACTCATTGTGTTGACCTGTCTGCTACTTATGACACTAACAGCCACTCTTTTTGCAAGTTTCAGAGCCAACTTTGATGTATTGAGATAGATTTGTAACTTGACCAGAGCATGAAAGCCCTGGGCAGAAACTGCTTTAGTTATCAAACAGCTGGTTTTCCATTGTTGGTGCTGTTCTACCCATTATAATCTGTTTGTATCGCTTGTAGGTTGAGCAGAGTAAGAGTATTGGTCAATATCTCTTTGCAGAATTAGGGTCTTTACATGGTTGAGTGGTGCAACCATGTTAGCCTGTTTCCACAGCCTGGGTATCTGCATTGTCTCCATGCAAGAATTCAAAAAATCAAGTAGCCTCTTCTTTGCTGTCAATCTCAAAGTACAGTAATAGTTCACTATGTCCATTGAGTCTGGCTGTCTTTCCACATTTAAGTGTTTTCATGGCTATTGTCAACTCCTTAATGTTAAGGGACTCATTGCAGACTTCATTGTCTGTGAGAAGGGATTGAAGTTCCTGCATAATCTGTTTCATTTTGTGCTTTGCTTTGTGGACTGTTTTACCATTTAGAATAAATTGGGGTGCTACTTGGTTGGGAGAGACTGCACTGATACGCACTGATGGTTATCAGTCAACTCCCTCCAGCAGTTGCACTGCTCCTTTTGGATCTCTCTTATAAGCATTATCTCGAGCACAATGGTTTCTTCGCGGAAGGGATCCAAGTCAAACAATTTGACATATTTTTAATATTGTTCACTTGTTTGTTCTGAAAGTCCGGGCATATATAGCATCCAGCATCTCCTAGAATTTGCTGTTGGGCAGTCTTCCACACCATGGAGAAAAACTCTCCATAGTGCATGTGTGTCGGAGTAATATGACAGATGGATCCATCCAATTCAGCTGTAAAGCCTTCCCAGTCAGCCTTTCTGAAGTTGAATCTCAGTGGGTACTTTGTTTTCTTGGGTCGTACTGCAGCCTCTGTGGTCACGTGCACTGGTCAATGTTGTGATTTTTAGGACTGTTGCCATGACTTCCTTTCTGAACTTTCAGAGATGACAAAGACGAGGTCAGGATTGTTCCTCTTGTTCCATTGTGCACTTTGGAAAGTATATTTATCCTGGAAATCATAGAGCAAACTCAAGTTGTTTGTTGCTTCTTGCTTTTCAACTATTTCACCATTATTGTCATTGTTGGAATATCCCCAGAGGGTGTTGACTGTTGAAGTCCCCTATGTGAAGATATGGTGTGTTGGTTTGTTTTTCCTTGCAGGGGAAAGTCAGTTGGCCATGCTAACTCTTCAGGTGGTTTTTAAAGAGAAACCACTGCTATTTGTTTGAATTCAATAAGTTCCATTGTACCATGGTGTTTCACAACAGTGTTTTTCACCAGTCTTTTGTTGCATACATGTATTGTGCTACTATAGGCGTTTCTTTTGACATTCACAGCAATATGCATGCCAGGTATGTTTGGTGTGGTTGTCTCTCTATTTGTGTGTCTCTTGCAGGCACTTTTCTGCCAGACAGAGCATCAGACTTCTCTGCAGATATTGAAAATGATGATTTTAGGTGCTGTCTTGGACTGAGGCCCCAAAAGGGGACATTTATGTCAATGTTTGTCTATATCTCCTATTGTGGTCTCAGTCCATTTTGTCAGAATTGGTTTCTCCCATAGTTAGTTGCAATGCTGGATTAACAGAAAGTATGACATGAACATATCTGACAAAGAAGAGAAGACGTTGTGGATACCTTGCACCTTCACAACTCCCTGACTGACTTTCTGCAGACATGAACCCTTTCCGTGGGTCTGCACTGCCTTCCAAAGAATCTGATTGAATTTGTCTCTTTAATTCTGAGATACACAAGTCATGTCGAAGTCCATATATATGAAAGGAACATATGAGGAATTTCACATATTTTTCTGTTATATAATGACTAAGGGACTAAATTATATCAGTTGGTTTAAAATATTGAAACTTTCTTAATTAGGTACAATATTTTAACTAGAATAATGTAATGAATTGTTTTTAACTTTAAAAGACACCCTAATAAGATGTTTCTCCAAATTATACCCTCTTGGTTAATGAGTCAAAATTTCAGACATTCCGTCTTTGGAGAGCGGCAGGATCTTGATTTACTCTTTCTAGTTTAGAAATGTATTTTTCAAATTTAAAAGCATTGGATGTTGCTTTGAAGGCTTTATTAACATGCAGATTAGCATAAATAGCACAAAGTGATTAGTTGATATGAATGGCCTCGAAAGAGTACATCAATTCATTTCAAATCCTAATGTGTATATTAATGGAGTTCAGGAAGCCACATTCATCATCCTGTGACTGATTAAAAAAAGGAAAAACTGACTCATTTCAACATATACAAGACTTTACCAACTGTTTCCTCAACCTTTATCATGAGCATTTTTCATCACAGACTGCTTTATGTACGCACTGTTTATGACTGCCTGGTTGCAAAGCTAAAATAGATCGTTGTAACAATGTGAATCGGAGGGTTGAGTAATGGCCTATAAAATGAATCCTGTGCATTTTTTAGAGGTCATCCAATTTATCAATGATGTTCTTCAAAACAGAACTTGCTAATATCCCAAATTTTGCTAAAATTAAACATTAATCAAATTATACGTATAGTACATTAGGAGGAAAGATGGTATAGTAAATAGGACACTGAAAGGGGGCCTAGGAGATCTGGATTCAGGTCCCTGATCAATCAGAGATCCTGGGTGACTTCAGGTAAGTCACTTAATCTACCCTGTGCCTCAGTTTCTTAAAATGAAGCATAATACTTCCCTACCTCACAGCGCTGTTGTGAGGATAAAATGCATTAATGACTGTGATACACTTAGATAAGTGATGAAGGCTACATAGGAATCTAGAGTGTAAGACAGGGTTTGTTAAAAGTAAAAGCCAAGACATCATTTATTGTAGGGCCCCATGAGTTTCCCATCTCTTCATTCAAAGTAGCTGATCTAAAGCTACAAGGCACATTACTAATTTTTCAATGTAAAGTGTTACTTGAGATCACTCACTTTTCTTTCTGCTCAGACTTACGTGCGGGGAGGATGGATTAATATTGACTTTCCATTTACCGAAGATCTGAGCTGCCCTACTTTTTTTTTTTTTTGTGTGACCTGAATGGAAAGTACTTCTTTGCCAGTACTGGATTTATCTTTCAAAACAATTCTGTAAAGGCATGGCAGAATGGGTCAGGCACTGACCTGTACATATTGTACTGTTGTAAAGAGAAAAAAAATCTTGGTTTTGATAGATTTGCAAAAAGGTCAAAATAGGGGTTTTAAGAATTATTAAATCAGTGTTAATTAAAAATGAAGTGGTCATCCAGTTACTGAGGAATTTGAAAAATACTAAAAAATAATGTGAAAGCTTACAGTGAACAAAGATGCTTTATAAATCCAACCTAAATGAGCTTATGCACTCCCAAAGTATGCTTTCTCCACCTCCTTTTTACTCATTTCAGCTGAAGGTTCAAATTCAGTTATTTATACCAACTGAAGTTTCTAAAATGTGTGCAGATATGTAATAGGCTGCACATAAAACAATCAGTTATTTGAACTATTCAGGAATGTGGTATAATACAGTTCATGACTGTCAGAGCCTACAACTCAGTCTCAGCTTTTAATGAACAATTTTTGTAGAAGAATGATGTTGTGGCCTAGGCTCTGCATTGGAATTCATGATAGCTAGGTTCAGTCCTCAGCCTTTCCATAGACTTTGTGTGTCCTTGAACAAGTCATTTAGCCTGCCAGTGCATAAGTTTCCATCTTCCACTTGTCAGTTCTCTGTTTTTATTTATATTATGGTAGCACAAAGAGACACCAATCAGAGAGCATGGTCCCATGGTGCTAGACACTGTGCGAAGGGATGAAACAAAGACACTCCCAAAGAGATGCAATAGGAGAGTATACAGATACCTGGAGAATGGGGAGGATGTGGGTGAGTTAACAGCCATCAAGGGTACATTTGCATATTTCTGCTGAGGATGGGAAGCTAAAGGAGAGGTGTTGTGGTTGCTATTACAGGTGGCACCCCCTTTACCTGTATGTTGGGGGGCAGGGAAGACCAATATTGCCAACCACACATCTTCAGAAATAAGAAGTTATACCCCAAAATCATGAGACTGGCTTTACAACCGTGAGATTTAGAATAAATGAATGGTTCTTTTCATTTTCCTTCTGTTTTTGAGTTTCCAGGGTGCACTCGGGCGATGTTTGCAGCTTTTCCCCCACACCCAGTAAGGCTTTTTTCTAAATGAAAACTGAAGTTTTCATGTAAGCATGTGGCTGCAGGAGCTGTGGCTTTAAATAAAACATCAGATATTGCCAAACTCATGGTACAATAGCAATTATATCAACACTGAGACAAATATTGGGGCCAAGAGGTAAATTCACTAAGCAGAGAACAGGCTAAGTGGGAAGCAGGAGCTCAGTGAGATCAAAGAAGGAGCGAGCAGGATGCTTTGAAGCAGAGAGGTGCAAAGGAAAATGAGTGGGAATGAAGATCCTTTCCAGAAACTGCTGGGATTCCCTTTGAGACTTTTTTCCCCACTCGACTCCAGTCTTCGGCACTCACGTATTGTTATGTGGCATACAGCAGTGCTACTCTGATGATTCATTTATTTCCCTAATTCTGTCTTCCAAAAAATGAGGCCTCCCTCCATGTGTTAATTATTCATGTCAGGCCAGGCCTCAGCTACACTCCACAATAGACTTCACTTGTTTTCAATATCTGAATTAGAAAACAATTGTATGCAAAGAGGCCTTATAGTACAAACCATTTGATTATTTTAACTCAATATTTTCTTGTATCTTGTTAACATGGCTGAAGTGCTCTGGGTGGCCAAGGAAAATGAACTCCTGCTACAAGTCTATATCAATCAGGAAACAGAAATGTAAAACTTGCACTACATTTCATTTTTTCATCCTTAATGTACCACTTTCCTGTCACGACAGGTGTATGATATGAAATTGTTTTCAGAGAGCGTTGTTTTTTTCCCTGTCTGTCCTTCAACTTTTAATTTTTCTCAGTTTCTTCAGTAATTGTGGGTATACTTGGTTTTATCATTTGATGGAGTGGCTTGACCCACAAGATATGCTTCATTCCAATGATAAACATTACTGTTGTATTTCTGTCAAAACAACAGAGATGGAGGTTTCGTTGCAGACTATTTTGCTTTCTGCGGCTGGTTCTCTTTTGATAAAAAGTAGCTGTTGTTTGTCACACTGACAGGTACACCTACTGCGAAATGCTGGCGATGAAGTTACCATCACTGTACAGTACCTCAGGGAAGCTCCATCATTTCTAAAGCTCCCATTAGGTAAGAAGAAATTAATGGGTACAGTTAATTTTTTTTCCCTTTGCAATATTTCTCATAATGAGCAGACACAGAGAAATAATCTTATTTTCAGATATAATATAATATTAATGGAGATATCCCATCTCCTAGAACTGGAAGGGACCTTGAAAGGTCAGAGTCCAGTCCCCTGCCTTCACTAGCAGGGCCAAGTATTGATTTTGCCCTAGATCCCTACGTGGCCCCCTCAAGGATTGAACTCACAACCCTGGGTTTAGCAGGCCAATGCTCAAACTACTGAGCTATCCCTCCCATATTTTACTGCAAGAAGCTTTATTTGTTAATGTACATTATTATTTAATGTTCAATGTGTAAGAATATAGGCCCAAATTTTTAAATATATATAGGCGTTGCTGCGCTCTGTGTGCAATACTTAAATCAGTGGTCTCCAACCTTTTTATGTTAAAGATCACTTTTTGAATTTGAGAACAACCCAGGATCTACCCTGTCTCTTCCCTGAGGCCCCATCCCTTCCTGAGCCAAAGCCCCACTCACTCCACTGCTCTCCCCCACCCCCACTCACTTTCACCAGGCTGGGGCTGAGGGGTTCAGAGTGTGGAGGGGGCTCCGCGCTGAGCCTGGAGCAGGGGGGGGTTGAGTGCAGGAGTGAGGGGTGCAAGCTCTGGCAGAGAGTTTGGGTGCAGGAGGGGGCTCCAGGCTGGGGCAAGGGTTTGGAGTGCATGAAGGGGTGTGAGGTGCAGGCTGCGGCTGGGAGGTGCTTACCACAGGTGTCTCCCAGTCGGCAGCGCAGCAGGGGTCAGGCAGGCTGCCTACCTGCCCTGTCCCCATGCCACTCCTGGAAGTGGCTGGCTGCTGGCATGCCTCTGTGGCCCCTGGGGGGAGGGAGGCAGTGGGTCTCCATGCACTGCCCCCAAGTACTGCCCGCACCTGCTAGCGCCACCTGTGCAGCTCCCATTAGCTGGTTCCCGGGCAATGGGAGTAGCGGGGACAGTGCTAGGGATGGAGGCAGCACGTGGAGCCACCTCTCATTTAGGGGCCACAGAGATATTATCCATTAAATAGTATCCATTAAAACCAGTGCGAGTGGCAACTTACCAGTGTAGAAAAGGTATTTTTGGAGTATGATCTGCACACAAACTATAGAATTTTTTTATTTTGTGAATTTAGGCAATGTATTTGATAAACTATATTTGTATGTTTCTAACTCTTCCACACAAATATTTTATAAAATAAATGAAAGCATGATTAGTTAAATAATGATCATCAGCAAACTTCCACTGTTATAAGGCATTTTAGAGTAATTTTAAATACCTGTTTTTAACAGATTTAAAGGCCTGAAGAAACTACTAAAAACCCATACATGCCCAGTAGTGTTCAAAACTTGGTATGGGGTTTATTCGGTAACTTTCCCATAGAATGTGGTTTTAGCACGTCTGGCTATATAAAAAACATTTATGAGATACAGCGACATGGCTGCTTGGAAAAATTAAATAAAGTTGAATCATTTCTTTCTTCTCTAGTTAAAATATGTGCATAAATTGTTATGGAGAAGATGAGCCTTATTGTACAGTCTATGAATGTATTTCCATTTTTGCTAAGCCCAACAAATGTGCATGGAATAGAAGCATAAAAAAGGCATATGGACATGAATGATTGTCATCCTCTGTTATGTGTTATTAAGTTAGAGACTTGATCAGCCTATTAATGAGAAATGATTTAAGAGGAATTTCAAGTGATTGCTGCAGACAGAATAATGAATTTTGGTGATAATGAATGTGGAGCTGTGAGTTTGATTTTTACATGCTTTTATCAATATATTCAGATTGCCATAGTAAATTCAATGTAAAACATACATTATTTCAATGTAAAGTTTGCACAATTAAGCACGCAAAGAAAAAAAAATGGAAGAATTAAATCTAAAAGCAAAACCTAAACCCTGTGCTCTTTGGCATTTGCATTGTAATAGTATTTAATTATGTAATCACATACTATTTCTAATATAATATATGTTATCTATAACCCAAATAGACATACATTTCTCAGATAAGTTGCCATCAAACAATATGTTTACAGACAACCTCCTAATGCATACATGCATGAGGAATAATTAGCTCAAAACTTGGCTTTTGAGCGCACAACCATGCAATATGAACATTGCAATAATGTGTTTTCTTGCATTTAATTTCCCAATTAAAATAACGAATATCTCCAATTCTCTAAAATAACAGGCATTCACCAACAAAAAATCAGATCCATTAATAAAGTTTACATGGCCACTTAATAGGCACCATTCAAGCCAAGTGCTAAGATGTATTTACAAACCAGTGCATGCATATGCCCTTAACCTGTGACTAGGGAATGTAGCTATTAATTTTAATGGGAGATGTGTGGCTAAATTCTCTATTCAGCTTTCAAAAACTCAACCTTACTGTAAAAATGCTTAATCTGACAAACTCTTAAACATGCGAGTAATCCCATTGAGCAGTCTGTATATAAAGATAACTAACTGCCTTCATCTTTCTCATCCTGTAAAGTATAGCCTATGATCAGATGCATACTGTTGCTTGTCATGCTAAAAGGCAATCACGTGTTTGTTTTTGTACGATGTCTTATTTCACCAATTCTCACACTATAATCCTTCCTCGGTTGAAATAATAATGGATTGTTTAATATTTTAAAATAGTTAAGCAATTATCTATCACCTTCTGATTTGCAGGTTCCCCTGGACCATCCAGTGATCATAGCAGTGGAGCTTCCTCACCTCTCTTTGACAGTGGTTTACATTTGAATGGAAACTCAACTAACACAGTAAGCAAATTGATTCCAGTTAGTCTGATTATAATCTGTTACCACTATCTTCCCAAACCTAATTTCAAATGGTGAATGAAAATGAATCTCTGTCAAGGGTATTATCATAAGGCCATTGGCTAACTTCTAAAAGTTTGAAACAATACTTTTTCAAGTGAACTTTCACATGTTTTATTGAATTTCATAGAAATACAGAAGTCAAAATATTCCTGCCATGCCAGAAGGCATTTCAAGATTTAATTAGTGAGAAACCAGTTTACATGCTAGGAATGAGAAAATGAAAAAGAAAAAAGGAAGGTGGGGGGGATAAGAAAATTGTATTAGTAATATGTCTACGTTGAACCAAAATGAATGCCACCTATTTTACAATCCTCAGCATGTAGTTAAAAAATGGGTGGATGTAATACCATGCAATGGTCTGTTGGATCTGCTGTTTAGAGCCTTTTTCAAGGCAGGCGATTATTCACCAAAGCTGTGGCATGTATGATAGTTTTAGCAGATAGCACCGTTGCTTCTTTAATATAAAGTGTGTGGGTACACAAAGATGATAGGCAGTGGTCTCAGCACACTAGCTGCCTTATCATTGTCAAGTATTTTATAGGTATCATAGCCCTTCAGAGGCAGGTACCATTTATGTTTCTACAATGCCTAACAAAATGAGGACCTGTTCCTGATGGAGGCTATGGGATAAATAATATCAGATACTAGAAAGCTATTGTACCAAGTATCTGAAAGAGACCTTAGCCTCTCCAGATTCTAGACATCTCTACGCTACTTCCTTCACCCTCCATGTGTGGTTTTTATGCTATGGTTCCCAGATAACATAGTGATGAGCTCCAGTATAAATGACCAGATAAAAAGTCTAGTGCATGGCTGAGGACTAAGTACATTGGATACTATTTTGCTATATGGTTTGCCCTTTTACTGTGCATTTTGGGAATACTCCTCCTTTTTGGGTGATTACTATGTGATGTATTACTGGTCTTGGTTTACCCCATATGCTGATTTTTACTTATTGTATAAAATTAAAAATAAATTATTGGAGTTATATGGACCCATAACAAAGAAAATCAGAGTTTGTTTCTGAGATGGAACACTGAAGATTGTGGGCAAAGCTCAAAATCCTGTAGCGAGAGAGAGAAAGAAGAGGTGAATATCTAAAACAGTTTAGCTTTTAAATATCCTTGAACCAGATCCCTCTGAAGTTTTACAGTCTCACAAGAAGAGCCACCGTATGCACACAAGAAACTATGGAAAGAAGTCAAAGCAGAGCAAAGTGCTGCATGGTATATACTTGGCCCAACAGAAAAGTCACAACCTTCTTTCATAGGAAAATGTTTGAAAAGGTTGCCCATTACTCCATGAAAAAGGAGATGAAAAGGCAAGATTTCAAATGTTCTGTAAAGAAAGTGGTCTTAGCTTCTGAGATGGCCCACTAAAAGAAGCAGAGATACTTCATCAAAGTAAACTGTGATCAAAACAGGCCAGCGAAGAGGTCATGAAAATGTCAGTTGCAAACTAAAGCGTTTTTCTATTTTTTTAATAAATGTCATTTATACAGTTAAAAAAAAAAAAAGACCAGGACTATTGTTTTTCATGAATTGCTCTCTTCTAAAAGTGGCCCAATTTGCTGTTATAGTTTGTAATGATTCTCAAAACCCTTTAATGGAACTCCTGGACAGAGGAGATCAGATTGAGCCCAAGAATGCTTGTTATTTTTCTTATTCTATTGCAGTAGCACTTAGAGGCCCCGTCTAAGATCAGTTCCCTACTGTACCAGGCATTATACAAACATGCAGATAGTCAGAGAGAAGTCCTGCCCCAAAAAGCAATCTAAAAAGACAAGACAGACAAGAGATAGGAGAGGGGAATTATTATGTCCCTTTTACAAATCTGATTGTCTATCTTGGGTACTTATATGGTGCCCTTCACCATAGTTTGATTGCCATTCAGTCTAGTACCTTACCCGCAAGACCATGCTTTCAAGTGTGCTCACATCAGAAATACACATGCTTGTCAATAAACTGTTTCCTTAGCAATGAGTCCCATTAAATAAAAATATCTACATACTCACTGGAACTATGTGAAAGAAAGAGAAAAGTACCTTTTAGAACTGTTTGTGCCTTCTTTTTACATCTTCTGCATGGTGCTTAGATTCTGTGATGAACGGTAGGCTGCTTGGTAATGATTAGTGATCTGTATTCCCCAGTATAGTTGGGATGGTGTGTTAGACTATCAGAGGGAAACAGAAGTCCCTATGCACTCACATGTAGACCCAGTCACAAGACCAGTGAATACAAGCCAATAGTGTGAATAGCTTGCTCCGTTGTTGGGTAGTTAGACCATCACAGGGGTATTCCCCTACATGGCCTTGCTGGTCCACTGGGAAAATCAGTTTGATGCAAAAGCATGAATTAATATCTTGTCAGTGTAAAAAGGACACCATTGTGCAATATGGTTGTTGAGGCCAGACAAATCACGAGGGTGGGGGCTTTCAGAAAACTCAGATTCCTTGAAATAGGGGGAACAGACTGGTTGTTATCCAGGAAACAAGCTGAGTTCAGGCTGGGTCCCAAGAGCCCATTTTTTTGGCTTCCTAAAAGAATGTAACTTGGTTCTGTTCTGTTCTCTTGTATTTTAAGAGGGAATCCTATGTCATTTAGCTTGTGGTGAAGCATAAGATGACATGAGACTAAATATGCTGAGATAAGAGCCTCTTTTTATCTCTAATGCTTTATTCCAACTGTTACATAAAAATACTGTGTTTTAAGAAGGCTGTTGATCACTAAATCACAGTTCACAGGTTCACAAAAGGAGGAAATGCAGGAGCCCAAAACTCAGTTGGACCTGAAGGGTGATAAGTGCTTGGTACACACAGGATACTGTAATTAGATCCCAGTGGAAGAATCACATGATTCTACCCCAAGTCAGTTAAGGGCAAGAGACCTAAGACCTGAGCTAGGTGCTCTTGGAGACACTAATAAAGGGGCAGATCTGCAGCCAGCCTGCAACCATGACAGATACTATAGTGACAGGTGCTTTAGAAATGTGTGTAAGCTAGATAGGTGGGTTAGCTGGGGAATGTTTAGGCTGCAAGTAGCCAGACCAGTGAGTAGCATATCCCACTTCTATCCACTCTCTACAATATATAGTTCTGTTTTTGAACATTTAGATATTGACTGTCATTTCCAGTTGAACAGACCATTTTTTTCTCTTATTGTCTAGTGAACTCTGAAGTTTGAGTTTATTCTGCATATCTGTTTCCTGCTGCTTTTTTTTTTTTTAATTTCCCTTTGAAGTTTCAAGATTTCAGATGAGTGCCCTGGCTATGAAAGTAACTTACCTAGTGATATCTGGTAGAATCAACCACCACTCCACATCTGAAAACCTAGGATTCCATCATCAGGATGAAAACATATGGTTATGAACTGGATGAATCCTTGTTATGAGTTGAGTTAAAAACCCCATTGAGGTTGATAGGTGTGAACTCACCCTTCAGATAACATAGGTGAGGGCTTATGCTTACAGTTAAGATAAAAAGGTGAGTGTGAACGTGCCCAGGAGCTTTTGGCTGAGTATTGTTTTGCATAGAAAAATCGGGGGGAGGGAGGGTGTGTGAAAAAAGCTGGGATAGAGCTTTTGGATCTGATGTTCACTAAAGAGCTTTAGGATTTATAAGCTAAGAAACTGCTCCTCCGCTCATGGTAATGTACAGGACATTGTACGTTACTTGTAAATAAACAAGATTGCAGAAAATACCAGACTTCATCAATTTCTATTTCCAACTGGAACATCTCCAGGGCCCTGAATTTTGACTAACTGCTTGGGACAAAAAAAAGGGGCAACCCTATTAAGAGTTTATTTCTTGAATCTCTAGCTGATTTCCAATTCATGCTGTTTCATTTAGAAATGTATGAGCATAAAATGTGACAAATACTAAGTATAGCTACCTTGTTTAGTACTGGCTATGCTCGTGAAAGTAGTCATCATTATCTCAGTCTTCCATTGGGAATGCTGAGGAGAAAAGGGACAAGTCACAATAGATGAGCCCTGCCAGGCGCATTTCAATATTTCAGATGGCAGCTGCTGCAGCAGCAGTCACGGCTTAACTGCACTAGGTGTCAAAAGAAAACAAACAGTACAACTGTGTTTCCCTTTTTCTGTTGTAATGAAATGTGAGAGAGGAGAGGTGTCATCTTCTGTACTTGCCTTAGAAAAGCAAAGCTCTCTTTTTTAATACCGCTGTGGTAAGGTTACATTTCTGAGAAAATAATTTGAGAAGGTGGGGGCGGGGAACAAAAAAAAACCACCTATAAAATGACCTTTTCCATTATTCTACCAGGGTAGATTTGTTCCCTTCACTATATTTTTAATTTCCTTACCCAATCTGTTTAAATAACTCAAGTAATGGAGATTTCACGACTGCCTCTGAAATTATTTTATATTCTAGTTATTCTCAGTGTTAGAAAGTGTTTTATAATGAGTAAGATTGCATGTAGAATCTCTAGGTTGGGATTTTCAAAAGTGTGATACCTGGGTCTAATTCACTGAGTTAATGGGAGTTTTACTATTGACTTTAGTGGGAGCAGAGCTAGGCATGTTTGAAAGTCCTACCCCACTAATATTTTAAATATCTGGCTCACCGTTGCCACTTTTAATACTTCAACCAACCTTGTTTGTGCTCATTTTATGAAGTTAGGCCTGATTGAGCAGGTGAGTAATCCAGTCTCTATTCTGCAAAGAAATTAAATGCTCACTTATGTTCCACTGAAGTTAAAGTTAAGTACATGCGAGTTTTCTTGAATCAGGGCCTTAGACAACAACCTTCTGAAAGTGTAAATACTGCATAGATAAAAGAAACAAAAAAAATTATAAAGAAGTGCAACGTGAACGAACATTAACTAGCATTTACTGACCATGGACATCTAATGCCAGCCAAAGCAATATCCATTGAAAAACTGAAGATAATATAATGATTCATGATCAGGGTGGAAGGCTTCAGTTTTACAAATAAGAGTTAGCTCAAACCCATATTATATATCATCGGGGGGGGGGGGGGGGAGAACTACCTGCTCTGGGCAGGTGTATCCAATAAGGGCGCCTGCTCAGGGATACAAGTGAAGGCCAACAGCTGATCTAGAGGAGGGGAAATTATTCCCCAAACTGTGGTGAAGGTGGAAGAGCTACAACCTCAGAACCATCTGCTGTGTGCAAAAGGGTTTCTGAGAAGGGGGTTGGTGTCCCCAAACAAAGTCACTACTCTACATCTCCTCTGTCCCAAGGAGATATAGCGAGCCAATGGGGTTCAATGAAATATGGTCCACATTTTAGGCCAAACTCCATAATGCTTATATCATCCACAGATTTTCCACCTGAAATGTACTAACCCTAAATGAGGTCATTACCAGGTTTCGCTAGTCCAAGAGCTGAAATGATACAACATTGCAGTTGCTGGAATAGCCAGGGTGAGACTCATAAATAAAGGCCAACATTTTGTGGTGAATGCAAGTCTACTGTATTCTGGAGCAACCAGGCATATAAACAAGATGGCACTCATCCTCCAACCACTTTTTAATAAATCACTCAACTTGGGACCCTATCATTGACTGCTATACACCAGAGGCATTGCTATGGGCTGCTGTCCATCACTGTAGTCTACGCCCCCACTGAAGAAGCTACAGATGCTATTAAAGATTAATTCTATCAGCATCTGGCAGCAATGATGCCATCTATTCTGCTGTACACGCAACTTGCTGTACTTGGAGACATCATGATGTACCTCGTCATCCCAGAAATGGCTTCAGAGCTATTCTCAGGCCATTTTGCTCCAGAGCAATAAATGACAACTCTGAGATTACTGTCCTTTTGTGCTTCTCACAACATTACCTTTACTGGCAGTTTGTTCAGGCGCTTAGATATCTATCAGGAAACTTGACTATCCAACAGTGACCAGACGAGGAATGAGCTGGCCCTGCATTAGTCCAGAATTGTAGTATAGCAATGTCATACTGGGACTACAGAGGTGCAGAAGCCCCAGCAAACACTAGTCATCATCCTCTTGTGGCTAAAATGGCACTTGCTGCTCAATTTCAATTAAGTTTGAGGCACAACACATATATAAAAATTCAGCACTTGCTAGCACAATGTCACAGTGAAAAACAAATGTGATGCACTAGGTACTCTTCTGGTTGATGTAGAATTAACCTAAATGGCCACAAGAACAGACCATTTCTCCAGATAATTTTGAATTTTAATCCTATTCTCCAAAACATCTGCAACCCCGAAACGCAGTCCCTGACCCTGAAACTTGTGTAGCTGCATCTATGTTGGAAGAGGTTCACTCTGCCATAAAGAAACTGAAGCAGGCATGCTACTAGACCCAACAGTAGGGAGAGGGATAGCTCAGTGGTTTGAGCATTGGCCTGCTAAACCCAGGGTTGTGAGTTCAATCCTGGAGGGGACCAGTTAGGGATCTGGAGCAAAATTGGTACTTGGTCCTGCTAATGAAGAAAGAGTGCTGCACTTGATGACCTCTCAGGGTCCCTTCCAGTTCTATGAGATAGGTAAAACACCTGAACTTCTCAGAAGTGCAATAGAGCCATGTGTGTAGTATTACTCTAACTTTTTTTCTGGGCCTGGACTACTGGGAAGGTACCAGCAGAGTGGAAGGAAGGGACCATTGTCTCACCCTATAAGTGCACTGGATATGGTAGCTAAAGACCAATAACTCTGCTCCCTGCCCCTAGAGAAGTCTTCACATATGTCCTACTCACCTGACTCGTGTCTTCTTGTGAAACAATGTCTCCCAGAACACTTGGACTTCACTGCTGGGCAATCTACAATGGACACTATACTTGCTCTCGCATTTACCTGAGATCCATCATGAATTTAACCAGATAGATCTAAAGGCAGTCTTAGATTTTATTGATAGAGCTGCCTTGTGAAAGGCCATACAAGAGGCATCTGTGTTCACAATATCCTCCTGAGGCTAATTCTAGATCTACATAATAGTTCAGGGAAGCCATAGGTCTGGGAGATTTTAGACTAGATCTTGGATAAAGCAGGGATGTGTCTTGGCCCCAGCCTTGTGGTGTTGCACAGTGAATAAGCTCCTTGAATATATTTCAGCAAATATCGGTATAACTGTGGGCTTGTCTTCTTTTACCAACCTGTATTATGCAAATAATGTTGACCTCTTTGGGCAGGACACAGTTTCAAAGATGCACTGGAGAGCTTCCAGCACAAAGCAGCTGCCCTTGGGCTAAGGATTTTATTTGGCAAAAACAAAAATCCAGAAGTTGGTGCAAGACATGTGTGCTTCCAGCCAAACTGTAAATAGAAGATGACTTCATCTATCTGGGCAGAAAATTGTCATCAAATGGGCAGTCAGCCAACTATCCTAAAGAGAATTGTTTTAGCAGCCTTAGTCACGAAGGACCTAGCATAGGGTCTGGAGCCAAAAGAAGATGGAACTATATATGTTGGGTTCCCCCACTCGGTCCCCCAAAAATGTAATTTGACTCCAAATTCACTCAAGTTCCTTTATTTGGCACATTAGTAAAGCTACACTGAGTTGATCAGACTCAAATGCAGTGGGTGGATTCAATGAACATCACAGATACAAAGTCATGCAACAAAACTTTTCCTTATATATATTTCTAACAACACTAGTTCCTAACTATACACTTCATAGACAAGCTGGTTACTTTACAGGAACCAATCCCTGTACAGCATGCTCTATCCGTGCATAATCTGACCTTTACCTTATTTTACATTTAGGCTTGTTTAATAATACCAGGATGTTCTTGCTGCTCTTAGCTAGCCATCCTGACTCCAGCATACTGCTTGTTATGTCAACTTAATCTTCCATTCAGCTTTCTACTCAAGGCACTAAGAAATGAGGCAAGTTACTTATGTCAAGCCAGGCCTACAATATACAAAAGTACAGATTTATAAAACCTGCATACTTACATTTGCATACATACTCTCATATGGATCTGAAATGCGAACGTTGCTTAAAGAAAACATCCAACATGGGAGAATTCTATATTTGACATCATGTGACAGAAAGAGGAACTGATCACAGAATTAAAAATGAACAGTAACTTAGGGTCAAACGATCATGACTTGATCACATTTATAATATCCAAACAGAATAAAGTCTCATCCAGTGAATCCTAACAATGGACTTTGATTTGTTACTAGATGGAAATGTTAGAATTATCAACAATCATGCAGAAAAGGCAGAAGTATTCAATAAATGTTTCTGTTCTGTTTTGGGGGGAAAGTTGAAGATGTAAGAACATATAAGATCACTTTCCATCCCACTAGTATCTCAGGGGGATGTTGAACAGCTACTACAATTAGACATTTTACAATTAGCATGTCTGGATAACGTGCATCAATGAGTTTTAAAAGAGCTGGTCAAGGAACTTGCTGCACCATTAATGTTGCTTTTCATTAAATTTTAGTACACCAGGGAAGTTTCAGAAGAGTGGAAGAAAGCTAATGTTGAGCCAATATTTTAAAAGGGTAAATAGATGAAGTGGGTAATTATAATCCTGTCAGTCGGACATCGATCCCAGGCAAGATAAATGGAGCTGCTGATATGGGACTCAGTTAAAAAAAATTAAAGGAGGGGAATATATTTAATACTAATCAATGTGGATTTATGGAAAATAGATATTTTTTGGATGAGATTACACATTTGGTTGATAAAAGTAAGGTTGATGTAATACACTTAGACTTCTGTTAGGCAGTTGACTTGGTACCACATGACATTTTGATAAAAGAAAGATATAAAATTAACATGGTACACTATAATGGAATAAAAGCTGGCTAACTGATAAGTCTCAAATAATTGTAAATGGGGAATCAATGAAGGGTCCCACAGGAGTTGGTTCTTGACCCTGTGCTATTTAACATTATTTATTAACTGAAAGAAAACATGAAATCATCACTGATAAAGTTTGCAGATCACACAAAATATTGGGAGGGTGGTAAATAATGAAGAGGACAGATCACTAATACAGAGGAATTTGGATCACTTGGTAAAATGGGAGCAAGTAAACAATATGTATTTTAACATGGGTAAATGTATACATCTAGGAACAAAGATTGTAGGCCATACTTAGAACATGTGGGAACTCTACCTGGAACCAGTGACTCTCAAAAAGATTTTGGGGTTGTGGTGGACAATCAGCTGAACATGAGCTCCCATTGTGAAGCTTTCGCCAAAAAGATTAATGCAATCCTTAGATAGGTAAATAGGAGAATCTCAAATAGCAGTAGAGAGGTTATTTTACCTCTGTATTTGGCACTGGTGCAGCCACTTCTGCCAATGATTCTCCAGCTTGGATGTTTATGGTAAAAATGAACTATAAATAAATAAATAAATACATTTAGCAGAAATTCACTGAAAGTTAAAGAACTCTGGAGGTTATAACATTCCATTATTATCTGATCCAGGACCATTAGAAACTTTTTACAAGTATATACTTGGTTAACTTTTTAAATTTTAAAATGTGGCTTAACAAATAATTTATTTGTAAAAAGTATGTTATTTGCAGAAGATGATGGAAGACTGAGGTCAACCCCTTCTGTATTGAACACACAAATTGGCTTTTGCGTGAAGTGATTTTCATTAGTTACTTTAATCAAGGCCTTCAAAATCCACAGTAGATAGGAAAGACATTCTTCCAGACATGCTACATATCCATAGGCCTGATTCAGGAAAGCACTTAAGTATGTGTTTAAGTCCCATTGACTTCAAAACTGAGCACACACTTAAGGCTTTCCTAGATAGGCCGCAATTCAGACAGGCATCTGTGTCATTCTACAGGAGTGGTTATAAAAATATCCCCAAATCATTCTAAGACCTTGTCTACACTTCCGGCAGCATGTGGAGAGTACATGTAGCTACACGTTGCAGTGAAAGGCAGGTTGTATCTACACTCACTGTAGTGTGTAGCCACATGTGGCAGTGAAAGGCTCCAGCAAGGGGAGGCAATGGAGAACTGCACGAGCCTTCCCCAGCTGCATCTCCTGCTGCCAGAGCTATTCCCCACTGCTGGAGTATTTTACTGTGGCATGGAAAGGCTCCAGCAGCAGATAGGTTAACAATTCCTGTGCAGATATGGGGGGCACTGGTTCAGCCTCTAGAGAGCCATGTAGGTTATATACCCAAGGGTTTAGGAATTAGGGCATTATACCTACTCTATGCACCTAAGCAGTGCTGCACTGTCTACACTGCTATTTATACCCATGCTAGCAGAGCATGCACTGTCAGTAGGCCTCATGCCACCTTAAGCGTAGATGTACTGTGGTTCTAAGTGACATACAGCAAATGTGAAACAACAATACTAAGCCATTCCTACTGTACATACATTATCTCAAGACTAGCTAACCTTGCCATCACATATTTAATAAAGACTAAATGCCATACATAGCCAAAAGGACTTCCTCATTCCCCTCCTCCCTCCCCCCCACAACATCAAAAAACAGCTCTTGCTGGTCCCACACACCACCACAGGGGTGGGTATGCCAAATGGGGGTGACCACCATTTGTTTGAAAATTTGGAAACAGAAAGGAAAGACATTTTCTAAAATGTGAAAGTGAGGCTGTGGCACCTCCCTCAGTACAGAAATCACAATCAGGAATGAGGATGCTGAAGGAGTCTGGAACCCCTGCCCTGCTCCAGCAACCTTTAGCACCACCTGCTGAGCAGGAGGCCACTTTATTGTTTAGTACTGTCTGAGTTCTGAGCTCTCTTCTTTCTCCCCTCCATCTCTCTCAATAAAGCAGGTAAGAACCAACAGTGGCATCACAACAACAGACCATTTATTCCAAGAAAATGGATGTCTGATGCCATTGACATCTCCCCTTTTGGACTTAACCCGAATTCTTATTTATTTACTTATTTATTATTTCAGTTTCCATTGTTGTGTTACCACCATATATCCAAACATCCCCCTCTGCCCTTCCCCGGCTCCAGGAACATATTGCTCCAGCTCCACCCATGCCCAGGACTCAAGTAGTTTAAAGTTCCCAAAGGTATCTGACATTCACTCATCAAGAAATTCTGGATCCACAAATTGTGATTCCAACCCCTTCCTGGTTTGTGAAAAAGCCATGAACAATTGGTGCCACTCATGACTGAAATAGCCAATGCATCATTCAGACAAGGAATCTTCCCTTCCTCCTGTAAGCACTCAGTAGTCTGATCAACACTGAAGGAACTCACCTTGGATACGTTGGTTCTAACTAATTACTGCTCAGTCTCAAACGTCCATTTCCTGAGCAAGCTCATGCAGAAGCTAGCCAAAGGCCAATTTCAAGCTCACTTAATCGAAACTAATATTCAAAACCTAGCACAATATGGATCCAAACCAGGACATGGAACTGAAATGGCGCAAGATACGCTGATGGATGGGCTTCTCCTATCAATGGACAGAGAGTAGATATCCATTCTAATCCTTCTAGACTTCTCTGTGGTATTCAACACTGTTGACTATCCTGCTGCCTCATCTATGAGAGATGGCAGGGTTCCAGAGTAATGAGCTAAAATGGTCTGATTCCTTCCTGCAGGGATGCTTTAAATGAGTAGTGTTGGGAAATTACACCTCCGCCACTAGACCCTGCACTTGTGGAGTTCTGCAAGGATCAATTCTTTCTCCAGTCCTGTTCAACATCTGCATGCAGCCACTACATGAACTGGTTGGACTTAAGTACTAGCAATATGCAGATGGTACACAGTTCTACTTATCCTTCACCACATACGACTATACCACTACCAACAAGATGGCCCAATCCTTGGATCAGAGAAGCTCATGGATGAAGAACAGCTGGTTGAAACTGAACTTGAGAAAGAGGAAAGCATTTTGAAGAGTTTTCAGCCATGGTACAATCACCCTGGGTTGAAGGCACACGCCAACAATTGATCAATGCAGTCTGATCTAGGAGTATTCTTGGATTCTTTGGTGACACTGAGCTCTCACATAATATCTGGAAGTAATGCTTTATGTTGGCAAGAAGACTGCCCCATCCTGGTGGACGATGACCTGCCCTCAGTTATGTCTTCACCACTTGGCTGGATTACAACAATGCAGTATATCTGGGCATGAAGCCTTCTACACTTATAAAAAGAAGGGGAGTACTTGTGGCACCTTAGAGACTAACAAAATTTGAGCATAAGCATAAATTTGTCTAAGATGCCACAAGTAGTCCTCTTCTTTTTGAGGATACAGACTAACACGGCTGATACTCTGAATTCTGCACTTATGAAACTCCAACTGGTATGGAACTCAACAGCACATCTCAGTAACATGGGGTAATATGAGCACATGAAACCTGTCCTGTGCTCTCTACACTAGCTTCCTATAGAACACCGAACCAAGTTCAAGGTCTTAACCCTTATTTTAAAGTCACTCCATGGCTTAGCTAAAAGATTGCCTAACTCTCTGGGAAGTCCAGGGTTGACAGCTTTGCTCTTCTGGCACAATAAACACACACTCTACAATAAGGGTAAAGTTGGTCTGTGTCGAAAATAGAACTTTACAAGGGCCAGTCTGTCACTATGGAATGAACTCCCTTATGAATCAAGGACCATCATGAACTTGACCACTTCTTTTCCTTTGACCTTACCTTTCTAGCAAACACATACCTGTGTGTCTGTGTATGTATACACACACACGGTGCTGTCAAGGCTGCTTCCCCACTCTGAACTTTAGGGTACAAATGTAGGGGCCTGCATGAAAACTTCTAAGCTTAACTACCAGCTTAGATCTGATCCGCTGCCACCACTCTCGATGCTAATTCCCTTCCCTGGGTAGCCTTGAGAAACTCTTCTCCAATTCCCTGGTGAATACAGATCCAAACCCCTTGGATCTTAAAGCAAGGAGAAATTAACCATCCCCCCTCCTTCCTCCCACCAACTCCTGGTGGATCAAGATCCAACCCCCTTAGATCTAAACACAAGGAAAAATCAATCAGGTTCTTAAAAAGAACGCTTTTAATTAAAGAAAAAGGTAAAAATCATCTCTGTAAAATCAGGATGGAAAATAACTTTACAGGGTAATCAAACTTAAAGAGGCCAGAGGAATCCCCTCTAGCCTTAGGTTCAAAATTACAGCAAACAGAGGTAAAGACCCTAGTAAAAGGTACATTTACAAGTTGAGAAAACAAAGGTAAACTAATACGCTGTGCCTGGCTGTTTACTTACAAGTCTGAAATATGAGAGACTTGTTCAGAAAGATATGGAGAGCCTGGATTGATGTCTGGTCCCTCTTAGTCCCAAGAGCGAACAACCCCCCAAAACAAAGAGCACAAACAAAAGACTTCCCCCCCCAAGATTTGAAAGTATCTTGTCCCCTTATTGGTCCTTTGGGTCAGGTGTCAGCCAGGTTACCTGAGCTTCTTAACCCTTTACAGGTAAAAGGATTTTGGAGTCTCTGGCCAGGAGGGATTTTATAGTACTGTACACAGGAGAGCGGTTACCCTTCCCTTTATAGTTATGACAGGTGCTATATGCATATATGCTATATGGTGGTTGTTTTTTTTTTAAATGTCTTACAAAACAAAATACTCTACTGCAGACTTCTTCCCCTGGGGTGAGGATTAGCAAACAAATAACATGTGACAGTTGATAGTCATATTGCTTAAAGCATTACTGGAAAGCACTCCACTACTATGGTGATGAGTGTAGTATAAGAACCCGTATAGAATTTGAGTAAAACTTGCATTGCTACTTTTTTCCACTTTCTTCTTAAGGGGAGAATGCAATGTAAATATTGTATTGGCCTGAAAAATGGAGGAAAGTTTCAGGAGCCAGATGGTGTATATCATCAGAATTAAGTATTAACCCCCCCCCCCCCCAAAAAAAATATTTTTGTACCATAGCAGAATAAGTGACTCCCAAATAATTAAACTTCAAAATGAGGGGAAAAAACAGTATGAAGGGACATATCAGGTCAACATGGCCTCAATTTGAATTTGAGAAAACTAAGCTTTAACTAAACCTAAGAATAAATGAATTTTTTCCATTTTTTTAAATTCCTTTACAAGCAGGTTAAAAATAAAATTCCTGTAGTGCTTGCTAAACACACATTGGCATTGTGGTACTACAGAAAAACTGGAAAGTGAAATTAAATACAAACAAATATGAAACACTAATCTATTATTATTCCATCTGAGAGAAATGCAAAATGTAATATAACAGCATAAACAGTGAAAAGTAAATACGATTTTAAGTCTTTCAGCTTAAGTTATCTAAAGTGGGTTTTTTAATCTATAATTTGTAACTTGTGCCTTCATAAATAATTTTCGTCATGTAAAATTATTCAATTCCATATAGTTTTAAAATATACATATATACTACTTAATGAATGCAAGTCAGGAACAGTTACGACCAGGCATTATAGAACACAGTCATTTCAATGCATTCTAGAAAAAACACCCCAACAATTCATTTTAGCACTAAATTGTGAGGGATATCTGAGAGAAATTGAGTTGAACATTCAGTTAAAGACACTCAGTGAGATGTCTTCTTTTACAAGTACGTTTTGCCAAGGTTAACTATACATGTTTAATGATAAAATAGTTATATACGATATGCACTTTCCCCCTTAAAAATATTGTTTATGTTTCTGATGTAAATCAGTTCAGCAGATCTTCAGCCAATACAGGGCTTGATCTTATAGCTCTTAAGAAGGCAAAACTCCAATGGATTTATATAAATTGGTGGGGAGGGAGGGAGATAAGAGAAAAATCACAAAAACCTCTTAGGACTCAATTCAAGAAAGCAAATTTGTTCTTAAGAACATGCATATAGCTAAGCATGAATGTAAGTGCTTTCATAAATAAGGAGAGACAAGAACAGGCTTAAGTGCTTCTTTTTAAATCAAGGTCTTAAGGAACGCATCAGAAGAATGAATTCGGATTAACTTCCATGAGAGTGGTGGCTAATTAGATTTGGATTCCAAATTCCAAACAAATTAAAAAAACAAGCAAACAACAACAAAAGACAATGCCTTCTGAGTCTCTAATGAACACTTATAAATAATTTGCATAATATATTTTAAAAATGAAAGATATGCTAATTAGTGCTGCATCCCCACTCCCAGCTGCTCCCTTTGCTCAGCACAAGAACCATCCAGAAAATGGAAATTTTTTCCCACAAAAAAATTGAGTTTTTGGAAAAATTGTTTACCCCAAATAGGAATGAAATGTCAGAACCATTTTTCATGAGCAGGGTTTTAAAAAAAAAAAAAATCAATTTCAGGAGAATCTACATGGATTTTTTTTGCTTCCCAGCTGCCCTGCCCCTCAAATGAAATTGACTCAAAGTTGTGAAATTGTCAAGTGAGGGAGGCTGAGAGCCAGGCAGGCAGAGAATCAGCATCAGCATCCCCCCTGGAAAGCTTTGGTCAATTTTACTAGAGCTTTCCTGTCCAGGTGCTGATGAGAAAGCAAACCCACCTGCTCAGCTTCTCCCCCATCTCTGGGGCCCGAGTAGAAAGCCCAGGTATTCAGGTCCTAAAGCTGGAGGATAAGCTAAAAGACTGAGTGCCCAGGATCTCTGCCGCTCCAGCCCCAAAGCTGGAGGCAGATTCAGGTAGCTCAGCCTGAGCAGCCTTCCAGGAAAGCTTTTATCAATTTATAGAAGGAAAAACTTTAGCAAGGCTGAAATTTTCTGACAATGTATTCGATGGGCTCTACTAGAAATATTCTACCTCCCTTCACAATTACTTACACCTGTCAGTGGGACAATTTTTCTAGAGGATTTCAACCTGGTTTATAAATTCATTAAATTACAAAGAGATTTAGACACTGTTTTGAATATCTGGCCCATAATTTCCAAAAAATTTAGAACTTTTAAAGGCAAGTTAGTGGGGGTTACATCCTGCTCATATTAAGTCAAATGTCAAAAATCCCATTGACTTTACTGGGGACAGATTGAAACCAGAATGTTCAAAGACAAAAGTGCACCCTGTCCCCCTACAACAAATCTGTAACTTTATTGGGCATTGAAATAATTTAATTTAGAAGATTCAAAGTGGAGGAAATGATTGTATCTTTGTAGATTTCTCTCTTCTCAGCTAGTTTATTTAACAAGAAAACCTTTATGAATCAAGCCAAACAGGCCCTGA
Source organism: Trachemys scripta elegans (assembly GCF_013100865.1). NCBI lineage: Eukaryota > Metazoa > Chordata > Testudines > Emydidae > Trachemys > Trachemys scripta. Next base: position 167,525,793 of record NC_048300.1, read on the forward strand.
AAGTTACTGTGCATTTAAGATAACAAAAAGTCACTGTGTACTTAACATACCAGAGATCCATTTTAACATGTAATCCACACTCTTAGAATTAGCAGAATCTGGACTCCCTTCTGTTCTCACATCCTTGACATACAGACTGTTTTCAAAAGATTTTATATTACCATTTTGCCCTTTATTTTATTTAAGTATCTTTCTGATTATGTTCTTATGACCTTCTGAAGTTAGTTGGAGCCATGTAGTTTTACCATTCATGTCAGATAGCTCCAAAATCAAATACTTTATTGATCACAAGAAACAGTATCTTGGAGAGTCAAAGATGTCTTGTAAGCGCTTCAGTGCTAGTTGTGATCAGCATTGAAAGTTTATAGTAATTGAGACATTTAGAGAATTCCAGGAAAGAAGACCCGAGTCTGTACAATTACCTGTTTTGGGGAAGTCAGCTTAGATGGAGAAGTTAGCTTGATGTCTCTTGCTTTTCAGCTGTTTGTAAATAACTCAGGAAATAAATTCCAGTCAGATAATAAATTTAATATAACATTTAACCCATAAATTACAAGGTAACTTAGCACTAACAGAACAATGTGAGATGAATTTATTACATTTATTTTAAAAAAATGTTGACACCTGGATTCTGGCCCTGGAAAGGTGGCAGAAGGCTTGGAAATGTCCTATTGGGGAGGTAAGATGACGACAATGAACCATGTTCTTGATTTTCTTTAGTATTAGTCTTTCCTCTTTCTTCTAGTTTCTCTGCTTTGGTTTCTCTATATTTTCTCCTGGAAGTGGAGCTCTATGGTATGGCACTGACAGATTGGAGTATCTCGTGTAAGAATGTTCTCTCTTGAAACAACAAATGCTGCTTGAAATGAAATAAAATAGCTATTTATTGAAAATGATGAAATAATGAGAAAGGATTAAATCCTATCCCCATTACTCAGCATAATTATTAGGCTGCATGGCTGGGAAAAGCTGTAGTGCTGTGGGGAAAGGAGAGATCTAATTTCCCTTCCTTGCACCCACTTTAAGCCACTATTCATGACTAAGGCTACATTTTAGTCACAGGTATTTTTAGTAAAAGTCATGGACAGGTCCCAGGCCATAAACAAAAATTCACAGGCCCCTGAGCTGTCCATGACTTCTACTAAAAATACTCACCTTGACTAAAACTTGGGCGGGGGGTGGTCTGGAGACACTATGGGTGCTGGGTGAGGTGGCCCAGGCCCCCTGTGGGGGCTGAGCAGCTGTCAGGGGCTTCCTACCTGGCTCCACATCCCTCCAGCTCCTAGGCGGCGGAGGGGCCAGTTCAGGGTTTCCGCTACTCCTGCCACAAGCGCCAGCTGCAGCACATCCCCCCGGCCTCTCCACCACTTAGGAGCTGCAGGGAGCCAAGCCAGGGAGCCTCCCACCCTGAGGTAAGCACCCCCCACACCTCCACCCCCCTACCCCTAGCCCCGAGCCCCCTCCCACACATCCAAACTGCTGCTGCAGAAGTCACGGAGGTCATGGAAAGACATGGAATCTGACCTCCATGACAGTCTTGCAGCCTTACTCATAACTGTTACTGCAGTCCAGGACTTCAGCAGGTGTTGCAGCTGGTGGAGTCCATTACCATGGGAGAGAAATGGTTGATGGATCCTTCAGTAATGGATCCACTGATGCTGCCCCTCCTCTAGTTGCCTCACCATGAAAAATCCCATCTGCAAGGTACAGGGAACTCCTGTGGAGTTGTGATCTTAGGCATGCATGTATTGTGGATCCCTAATGCAATCTTCCCACATCATTTCCCGCACCTCTCAACCTGGTATTGTGAAACCTCTGCTACATCCATGGCCCACTAGGCGGTGGACATCCACCCTATGTCTCTTATAAGTAATAGGCCTCATTGTGGAACCCTTTACTCCTTTTGGTGAGCTCTTACTAGTGCAGGAAGCCTCATTAAGGTTATTGACATTAGTTATGCTAATGAGGGCGCTACATTCAGACCCACTGTAGGAATGCATACTTTATATAGAGAACAGGTGTGTATTGATACATAATGCAGCATGTGTAGTAACCAATACAATTCTCTTGTAACAAATGGACACACTAATTATTTTACTTGTTTGCTGATCCCCTTTCTCTCTGCCTGTTTGTTTTGCCTCTCAATACATACAATCTTTGGACCAGGAACCGTTCTGTGTTTGTACAGTACCTAGCACAACACTTGCCAGAAACAACTAATAATCATCAACCTAATTTCAAGCTGATTATATAGGATATTAAAAAAGTAAATTTAAGAATTTTAGATTTACTTAGAAAAATCAAACAATTTTGCATTTCCTATATTTTCACAATTTTTCATTCTTATGGAGAAAGTTTCAGTGTTAAAATATGTTAACTACTGAAGGACCCAATCCTCAATTCTGCCTTCCTTATATTCCCAAAATACCCACTGAAGTCAAATATGGCCAACTTGAAGTCAGAGTTTATGGTAAGCAAAGAGTGCAGGATCACACCCTTAATATTTGTTTTTCATTTTATGAAAATATAATAAAAATATATAAACCTTATTCCAACAAAAGTTTTAGGAGGCAAATCTGATTCCAAACAGGTTTCAGTGCAGCTATGTGAATATGACTCTTCAAAAATTAGATCATAACATGTAGTTATAATTTTGGCTTAGCCTATCATTTCCAGATTCCATTTGATAAAAATAAACATTTGAGATGTTAACCTTGAACACTGTGCTATGGCTGTCAAGGGGCATCCCTAATTGAAGCTGTAAATTACATTACTGGAGAAGATTCAAAATGTTATTTATCTCCCTAGACATGATATTTTCCTTACACGGGCCAATGACAATTAAAAAAAAAAGTTGCCCAAGCTCTGCAGATCACTTGTCACAAGAACATGAAAAGTTGTGAGCTTCCATCAATCTCATGTTTTGTTTCTCCCCAGGTTCACTGTGAAAGCATCACCGTGGAAGCATGTCTGATTAGTTCTGCTACTTATCAGAGAACTTGGTGCTTGACCCCAATGAGTTATTGTAGAATAGGTTTCAAAATTTTACAGAAGTTGTCTCCTAAATTCTCCTCACCAGTTGAAGTCTGTCCTGAGTGGGTGGTCACTAGATGTCGTTACAAGCAGATGCTTGTTCAGTGTTCTGTCTGAAATGAGATTTCTGAATTCAGTCCAATTCCTAATGGACAGATATTAGAAATAAATTGGCATTAATCGACACTCTCGTCAGAAAGAGAAAGACTAAGGTGTGAAATGAATATGGAGTATAAATTATCATCTTATCCCAGAGATGGTCCCTAGAGAGCCAATTTTTGAAGCTCTTGGAGAGGTAGTGTGGAAAGGCTTACAATAAAGTTAAATGCAGACTGATTTTCTGGGTTGTCGAATCAGCATCTTTGATGAGCTGTAAATTCTCAACAACAATAACAAAACTTAAATAATTTTCAAAAGCAATCAATGTTGGCCTAACTGCTTCTGCTGAAGTCAAAGGGCTTTTTACCATTCACTTCAATGGGAACTGGGCTAAACCAATGCTAAGCATTATAGAAAATCCCAAACTTATAAAAGTAGCTATATAAAATACTTATAGAAGTTATTCTGTATTACGTGTATTTTTTTCTCATTTAGAAAAAATGAGAATAATCAGAAGCTGGTTCTAATAAAATTTGAATAGCTGCAAGCTTTTGAAAGTCTCTCCAGTCCAGTCACCCACATCACTTCTGCTTTCACATGCAATTTCCAAAATTCTCCAGATAAAATTGGAGATGAGCCTAGACCAAAACCCTGATCTGGTTAAGAATGTAAGAATGATCATACTGGTCACTCCAATATTCCATCTAGCCCAGTATCCTGGCTTCCAAGAGCGGCCAATGCCAGGTGCTTCAAAGGGAATGAACAGAATAGGTAATCATGAAGTGATCCATCCCCTGTCACCCATTCCCAGCTTCTGGCAAACAGGCTAGGGACTCTTCAGGGAATGCTTTTGCATCCCTGCCCATCCTCACTAATAGCTGTTGATGGATCTAGCCTCCATAAATTTATCTAGTTCTTTTTTGAACCTTGTTATAGTCTTGGCCTTCACAACATCCTCTGGCAAATAGTCCCACAGGTTGACTGTGTTGTATGAAGAAACACTTCCTTTTGCTTGTTTTAAATCTGCTGTCTATTAATTTTATTTGATGACTCCTAGTTCTTGTGTTATGAAAAGGGGTAAATAACACTTCTTTATTTACTTTCTCAACACCCATCATGTTTTTATAAACCTATCATATCCCCCTGTAGTGAAGCAAGACTCACCAATGCAGCACCTCCTGCTCCTTATCCTGGAAATTAGCCCTCCAGCATACAGAGCACCTCCTACTGTCCATTGTCTCACCTGTCTCAGGCCCCTATGTCCCTCCCAAACCCCAGTGTCCCTTTACCTCAGGGTTCTGCCCCAGCAGTACCCCACACTCTGGGTCTCCCCCACCTTGCCTCAGTGGCTACTGCCAGTCATCATCTAGCCCCCATTCACTGGGGCAGACTGCAGTCTGTCATGGCCACTCATCATCAGCAAGGAGGTTGGACCAGCTGCCTCTACCTATCTCTGGATTGCTGCCTCTGCAACCCCAGTACCTTTTTTGGCCCTTTTAGCAAGGCCCACAGCTTAGGGATTTACCGGGCTGGAGCTCCCCAGCTCCTCCTGCCTTTTCCCAGCCCTGCTCCATTCCCTGTACCCTGAGCTCCCAAGCAGCCCAGTCCTTCTCCCTCCAAGGCTGGAGAGAGAGAGCAACTTAGCGCCTGGCTCACAGTCCTTTTATAGGGCCATCTGTTTCCTAATTGGGCATGGTCCCAGCTGTGGCTGCCTTCCCAATCACCCTGCCCTATTGGCTCCCCGGGGCAACCCTTTCCCAGGCCTGTTTTAACCCCTTCAGGGCCAAAGCGGGGTGACCACCCCATTAGTCATCTCTTTTCCAAGCTGAAAAGTCCCTGTCTTATTAATCTCTCTTCATATGGAAGCTGTTCCATACCCCTAATCATTTTTGTTGCCCTTTTCTGTACCTTTTCTAATTCCAATATATCTTTTTTAAGATGGGGCAACCACATCTGCACTCAGTGTTCAAGATGTGGGCGTACCATGGATTTATGTAGAGGCAATATATTATTTTCTGTCTTATTATCTATCCCTTTCTTAATGATTCCCAATATTTTGTTACTTTTTTTGACTGCAACTGCACATTGAGTGGATGTTTTCAGAGAACTATTCACAATGACTCCAAGATCTCTTTCTTGAGGATTAACAGCTTATTTAGCCCCCCTGATTTTATATGTATAGTTGGGATTATGTTTTCCAATGTGCATTACTTTGCATTTATCAATATTGAATTTCATCTGCCATTTTGATGTCCAGTTACCCAGTTTTCTGAGATCCCTTTGTAATTCTTCGCAGTCTGCTTTGGGCTTAACTATCTTGAATAGTTTTGAATCATCTGCAAATTTTGCCACCTCACTGTTTACCCCTTTTTCCAGATCATTCATGAATATGTTGAACAGCACTGATTCCAGGACACACCCTTGGGGCACACCATTTACCTCTCTTCATTCTGAAAACAGTCCATTTACTCCTACCCTTTGTTTCCTATCTTTTAACCAGTTACCGGTTATGGTCTGACAGTTATTTCTAATCAGATACCAAACCTTTTGCTCATTTCTCCCTGCTTCCTGAGGGTGCATGGAAAGGCATGGAGCCCCTGCAGAGCAGGCAGCCATGTGTGTGTAGTAGTTTGTGCACACCCCCTACATGCCAGAGAGCTATGCTATGCAGAGAATATGCTATGGCTATATGCAATGTGCACAGTCCAGTGGTAAGTAAATATCTTATTCTGAGTTTTCCAAATTGTGTAAATAGCCCAGTGAAGCCATCATGGGCCTTCTAAACATGATGGCATTCTCCATTCCTTTTCTTTTGTTTAACAAGGTAAAATATGCTTGAAGAACACAATATGTATTAGGGGATCTTAATATGTCTGCACAATTTTCTTAGGAAATAAAATATACTTTCTGAAAAATATAGAGGGATGCTTTCTATCCTCCACTACAGTGTGTGTTGGGTTATAAAATGTGGCCTGTTAGTAAGTAAACCCATGGAATGGGGACTACTGTGGCTCCTTTGCATTCTCTTTCTAGTTCTATATGCTACAGAGTCTCCACACAGACAGTCCAGTCCAGGAAGCTGCTGTTCTCTCTCAAATGCTCCCCACACAATCTATGTTTGTAGTTCTTGCTACATGGCAGCCATTCCTGCCTGAGCAGAATGATGTGTGGAGGTGGAGCCGCTGGTCAGAATTACACAACGGCATGGGCCCAGAAGTAACCAGATTTATTATGGGGCAGAGAGAAGCCAAGGCAGCTAAAAGTGTAACAAAGGTGTGACATCTTTGGTCATGTGCATAGTTACAAATGATCATATCCTACCACATGGCAGGAGTCTGTATCCACTTACTCCAGTGGTTACTGTTGCATCTTCTTCTCCCAACCCCCACATTTAAAATAATTAAATGCAAATAAATCAGTAATAGCCATCATAAAGCTAATACAGCCAGTTAACAAAAAGAATAATTTGTTCCACTGCTCAAGTGGATCCAACAACCATAGACTCTGTTTACTTCTCTTGGTGTTTTTCATTGTCAATGAGTTGACATCTGTTCTTTCTGTCATCCTGAATGTCCTCATGAAAGAGAGAGCCAATGTTCTCTTTGGTTTTGTTTAGATGTCATCATTTTGGGATTGTTACAATCTGTGTGTAGATGGTTCAACTGTTATTTTGGCAAATCTGCCTTCACTTTCAGTTTAGAATTTAACAGTCTCTCCCATTTGCAATTAGAGTAATTGTTTAATATTTTGTTGTAGTATTTCTTCTATTTTAGTTTCTTAATTTAAAGGTTAATTGTCCTTGACTCAAGTAAAGATCCTATTATAAAGATATTTTTTTTCCTTCTGATTGAATTGGTGAACCTAATGAAGCATTGGGAGGTGGCTAGTCTAACAATGAAAAACGTAGATCCTTTGAATCTACCATGGTTTTGCTTAAATCAAGTTCTCTACTCTATCAACTGACATCTCTGGCGCATAACAAGGTCTTGATGAGGAATGCCTGACATATTAAAGAAAATTGCCTGAGTGAGCCACTTGTGAGTTGTGAGTTCTGTTAATAATTCAGCTGGAATCTCATGGTGAGTAAATTAATTTATGTGTCGCCACAACACTGATGTGTAAACCCAAGTAGTAGTCCATAAAGAACTTACTGTAAACATTGTTGTTTAATTCAAATAGTTCTGTTCCAATCTTGTACCAAGGTGATTGGGAATTTCATGTGGTTTCAGTGTTTCTTTTCCATTCTGTTTCCTGTATTTATTTCACATTTTACACTAGACATCAGTCAGACTTAGCCACAGTAGACTTTTTACTTTATTCTTACATTTCTCAATGTCCAAATGGATACAGTGAATTATAGTTAGCATTTCCAATCTTGGACTGAGATATGTCACAATATCATTTATACGGAATCCCAATCTATGTAGCAATTGCATCCCAGTGGTCCCAGTACATTTTTTATGCTGGCAGGATGCATAGTTTTTATATTGGATAGTCATCTAGAATTACTATCTAAAGATAGTATTATTAGTATGTTTATTTAATATGCATGCTGCAGTAGCACTCGTGCCAGAACCCCATTATGCTAGGCGCTGTATACAAATAAGTAAATGACATTCCCTTCCCCAAAGAGTTTTACAATCTAAAAGCTGCTGTAGGTTGCAGTGTTGTCCACCCAATCAATTTTATTATTAGTCCCATGGTAATTGGTGTTCTTCTTAAACCCTTGTCTCCTAAGGTGCCTGTTATTACGTGAGAATACAGCTTTGATTTAAAAAAAAAAAAATAAGTGTTTAGCCCTGCTGATTGTAGAGAAAAGCTTGAAAAATGTGAAGACTAAAAGCTCAAAAAGCAGACACAAATAAAAATAACCCAGAGTGTATTACTTTTTTAAAGAGTCATGAATTTTAAGGTGTGTTTATTTTTTCTTATTTAGTTTTTTGGGAATCTGACTAATGAATGCTTAGTGTTGGCAATGCTCAGGCTGGGTCATTTTGTTTCCTGTTTGATCTTAGTTTAGAAACTTGAATCATATTTACATCAAAATTGTCTTCTTGAAGCTCTTCTGTAAATAACCTGGGATTTGGGAGATCTGGGTTCAATTCCCTGCTCTGCCACAAATTTTCGATATGACCTTCAGCAAGTGACTTAGTGTCGCCATGCCACATTTTCTCCTCTTTGTAATAGCATTGCTCTCCCCCAGCAGGGTCTGGTGAAGATAAATAAAAACTGTGAAATATTCAATATTATAGTAAGTACCTTAGATAACTTCCACTATTTTTTGGTGCTTTGTAAGAAGCCTCTTGCTGGTTCTGTATTTCACATTTATTAAGTGCTTTTTCAGTTTTCGTGATCATTTTATGAAATCTAAGTGGTGCTTCAAACAATGGTTTCCAAAAGTTTCTAGTTTGTTTGTGCTTCAACTGATTGCTGTTCATAACCATATTCATGAAATCACTAACAACCGAAACCAATTGCCACCTTTTCTTTCTCAATCTGAGCTCAGTTTTATTGTGTTTTAGTGAGTACTACAGAAGTATATACCTCAGGGACATCATTTTGCAGAAGAACAGTTCACAATTCATGTGATCTTGTATCAACTGAAATGTTGAGCCTTTTCTTAAATTTCAAAATGTTTCAGTACTTGTGCTTATGTGACAACTTTTTTAATTCCCCAAATAATTCTTTTTTTAATCATTCCTGTTCCATTCTGTAGTATCTTCATGCAGTATTTCAAATGAAGGATTTCATTGTGATAAATTAGGAATTAGATATGTTAACGTGTTCATGAGTCTCTGTAAAACCTCCTTTCTTAGGTTTGATTTGAGCTCCTTTGTTATTGAATGTGTGTCCTAAATTATTAATATAATTCAGTTTTTAGCTGGCATTTGATCCTGTTTAATTTAAGGTTTCCTTTGGAATGCTGGGGTGCTGATAATTTTCACCCCAAATCAGTAGATCAACAATAATTTCCACTTCACCCAGATCCTCAAAAATCTGGAACATCTTTGATGCACATCACATGTTGCTGTTATAATGTTGAGGATCCTGCCTTTTGCAGGTATCCCAGGATCCATGTATCCAATTCTTCAGGGAGAGAAAATGCCCAAAGTAATGGTTTTGAGCAAAACTCTAAAATTGAAACTCACAAAGTTTACTAGTCCATATATGGATTTTTCCTGCCTTAGGTATAACATGTGATTCAGAATGTTCAAATCTGTGGCTAAATGAAGGCATGGGTAAATGTCACAATATATCAGTATATGCAGAATTTGTTGCATGATTGCAGTAGGCCTTACTTCAATATATTTTATGCACTATTTTTTTCTTGACAATTGTATATGGATATTTAAAGGAAAGCACAAATACATTCCAAATAAAGTTCTATCCTGGAGTGATTTTATGTTGTAATCACTGACATTAAAATGAATGTATTTGCATCATCAATTAGAAGTGGGCTTTACATTTTAATTAAAACATAAATGGATTTTACATCACACAAATAATAAAATCAAAACACAGGCAGAGCACCAAGATTTCTGTTTTGTTTTCACATAAATTCTTATTTTAATTTCTCTCCTAAACTCTGTTTTTTAACAATTATATTACTATATGTTACTAGTTTTTAAAGAGCACACTGCCACAGATGCATTTCCATGCTTTCTGCATTGTATGATCTGATAGACTGTGCTTACGGATTCTCATTTATTCTCTACAGGCTCCATCATCGCCCTCCTCACCCATAGCTAATGAACCAAAATATGAGAAGCGCTGGCTAGACACCCTATCAGTTCCTCTATCGATGGCTCGAATCTCAAGATACAAAGCCGGAACAGATAAATTAAGGTTTGTAATTTGAAAGGGAAAGAAGTGGGTTAACTAAATGCACCTAATTTTTGTTATGAAGGTGTTGGCTGTGGAAGAATTCTTTGACTTGAGAGATGAAAATTTTTAGTTCATATTATTATACAAAACTGTACTATTTTCTCTTGAGATTTATAACATGCATAGGAGGACTGTTGAAGACAAAGAAAAAGTAAAAAAGGACAATAAAAGTAAGTAGGTAAGATAAGGTAAGTAAGTAAGATAGGGTTCACCACCAGGTCTTTTTGACAGGTTTGCATGCCCCTTTTTTGCCTTACATCCTGTCCCCAGGTTCTGTATCTGGTCACATGCCTTTTTGGTGTGGTCAGCCATTGGAGGGAAAATAGGGGTTTTATTTTTTTTTTCATGGGGAATGTTAGGGATGGTTATGTGCATGTGATTTTACATGTGAAAAATAGGTTTTTAGATCATTCAGAAAATAAGGCAGGTTCTGAGAAGAGATAAAAAATAAGGGAGGTTATTAAAGACAGAGAGAAAAAAAGAAGGGAGATTATTAGAGAGAGAAAAATAAGGGAGGTTATTAAAGAAGAAAATAAAGATAATTAAAGGAAACTAAGGAAAAATAAGGACTCTTAAAGAAAGAGAGGCAAAAAAGGTTTATTAAAGACAGAGAGGAAAAATGAAGTTTATTAAAGAAAAGAGAAAAAAAATAAGGGCTACTAGTAATACCCTTGATAGGGATGATCACCATGTATTTTTGACAGGTTTCCACACACCCGTTTTTGCATTTGTCCCACCCTTCGAGTCCTGTCCAGTCATGTGCACTTTTAATAGGATCATAGAATCATAGGATTGGATGGGACCTCCAGACATCTTCTAGTTCAGTCCCCTGAACTCCTGGCAGGACTAAGTATTATCTAGACCATCCCTGATAGGTGTTTGTCTAACCTGCTCTTAAAAATCTCCAAATACAGAGATTCCACAACCTCTCTCGACATTTTATATTCAGTGCTTAACTACCCTGACAGCTAGGAAGTTTTTCCTAATGACCAACCTAAACCTCCTTTGCTGTAATTTGAGCCCATTGCTTCTTGTTCTAATCTCAGAGTTTAACAAGAATAATTATTTGGCTTAAATAAAATAAATTAATGGAGATATCCTATCTGCTATAACTGGAAGGGACCTTGAAAGGTCATTGAGTCCAGCCCCCTGGATTCACTAGCAGGTCCAAGTACTGATTTTGCCCCAGATCCCTAAGTGGCCCCCTTAAGGATTGAACTTACAACCTTGGATTTAGCAGGCCAATGCTCAAACCACTGAGCTATCCCTCCCCCTTGTTTAAATGAAAAAAACAACAACAACAGATAACACATACATCTTTTAAAAAACAGTATTTTTAAAGTGTTGCTAGAGAAAAACTTTCATAATGAAATCTTTAACTTTATACAAAACACACAGACACACACATGCTAACTTAAAAGGAAAAAACAGCGTATGTAAAACAGTAGATAAGAACGCTGTTTTTCACCCACTTTTTAAATGCTGTCAAAGTTTTAACAGTTTCCTAAAGGAAAAAAAAAACGGTTGTAAAGAAGGCTTTAGATGTATATAATATATAAAACAAAACTAGCGCAGGGGTCGGCAACCTTCAGCATGTGGCCCATCATGGGGTCGTGAGACATTTTATTTACATTGACCATCCGCAGGCACGGCCCCCCGCAGCTCCCAGTGGCTGCAGTTCAGCCAGAGAAGGAAACACATTTTAAATCTGTCTCTAAAGAGAGAAAAATAGTAAGAAATTTGTATTGAGAGAGATCTAGAACTCCATCCCCAATGAGCCATATGCAGGAGAATTAACTTCTGTCTCTATTTCTGCCACAGACTTCCTTCCTGTGTGATGCTAAGCAAGTCATTTTAGCTAAAATTTTGACAGGTGGTCACTGAGTGTGGATTCCTCATTTCCTGTGCACCTGACTTGAGGCATCTGGGGCCTGACAATCTAACTGCAGGTGAAGTCAATGGGAAATGTGAATGCTCAGTACTATTCTCAGTCAGGCAGTATAGTCTGGAGCACATGGATGGGAGTCAGGCGACTGAGTTCTAACCATGGCTTTGCCACTGTTTCATTGTGTGACCTTGAGCAAATCATTTAAGATATCTGGAGGGTGGGATAATAATAATTTATCTCCTAGGCAAGTTGTGAAAATGCATTCATTAATGTTGGTTATACATGCAGTCACTGTGGGTTTCAAAGAAGAGACTGCAAGGAAATTAATAATTTTGTATTCAGGGTTTGGATGGCATTCAGTACATAAGGGATCAGATCGGGCCACATATTGAATGATGAGGATAAAAAGAATTGTTAAATAGCCTCCTTTCCTGAGGATCATCATCCCGTGCACTGAATGAGGCATATGTCCTGATTGTATGCGATCATTTATTTAAAGCTATCTTAAAGCAAAAGGAGACAGAATTCAGGTTGCCTGGGAATTATTTAACTTTCAAGAGCTTGACTCTGCAATCTAAATTATGTTCTTTTAACACCATTGTAATTTTACATTGTACACACATTTTATCAGACATTTTATTAAAATGTATACACATATATGTGTGAATATACACACACATGCCACAAGAAATTTTAACTAATTTGCTGCTTGTGGAGGAAAGGCAGTCCAAGGTTAACCTCCAATAGAAAAATATTTTGAAAATGCCTGCCAATTAGTGATTGCCAAAAGCCAAATATTATAATATGAAGAAATATTTTTATAAGCAAGGGAAAAATAAATAATTGGCCGGCATTTTTAGAATATTTCCCTATAGAAGGTTATAAGATCTTCAGTATTTAGTAGGCTGTTTAAAAGATTATTCTTAATTTAATTGTGCCTGCTGGTCTGATGCTGTTTTTAAAAGCTTTTTTGACATTCTTTATGTCTTCTCTCAAGGATGAGAGAAAAATTTCTTTGTACGGCACCAAACACGTTATCTGCACTGAACAAGTAAGAAATGAGTAAGAGGCAATGTAAGAAGTTATATCTTACTTTTCTGACAAATCTTTCAGATATTCTGTTTCTTATTTGTTAATTTGCTTTTTTATACAAACTGTCATAAACAGGGCAGAAGTCAATCCAGTTATTCTTGCTGTCTGGCTGTTATAGCAACTTGAAATGACCTTGCTGATCTTATATGTTGGGTTTTTTTAACCATGATTGTTGCAAGCAAGGTGTATTTTTATTTTTTTCTCTATCTTTCTGTAAATAATCTTTTCTTCGAGCATTTCAGACAGGTATCTGAACAAAACTGAGATTGTCTGTCATAGGGTTATAAACTATATAAAACTTTACTCAAGTTCATCTTTGCTGTTCCCTTTATAATATCTTACAAAGAATATCATGTCAGTGTGTTGTCATTATTGATTATAACACTGTCCTGACCTTTCTTGACATCTGTTTGTATCAGACATGTTTTGCACTGAAACAGTCATCTACCATGAGAGATGCAGTGTTGCCTAGTGGATAGTGCACTGAACTAGGACTCAGAAGTTATAGGTTCTATTCCTGGTTGTGGTACTGGCTTTGGGAGTGACCCTGGACAAGTCATTGTGCCTCAGTTTGCCTCTCTGTAATGGGGATAATGATACTTACCTCCTTTGTAAAGCACTCTGAGAGTTACAGATGGGAATGCTGTAGGAGAGTTAGGTCTTATTATTATTGCACCATATCTGTTTATTCTGTCTGCGGAGCTAGATTCTAGTATACTTTTATTGGGATTGGATTAAAAGTCTCATCTTGGTTCTCTTCCAAATCGTGAGTACCTTGGTATTCACCTTGCTTAGTTTTAACAGGAAAATGGATCCTTTCAATGTTTGTTTGTGTCACCAGATGGCACCTTCCACATTGATTGTTAATTACTCTTTTTTTTTTTTTTACTATAATTAAAGTGTAGTACTTGAACAGTGGGTCTCTCACCTCTTGGGAGACTACTATGAACCACTGGGCTAAAAGTTATAAGGTGAGCATCACCTCCTCTGACCAGATTTTGAATGGGAACCAATCTGATAGGTGGCCTCCGAGCACACCTGCCGGATCAGGACCTGCACGTGAGTTAGGCAGCCAAAGGCCTATCTTCCCTTGGTTTGTCAATCACTCTGGGACTTAGGTGGAAGACAGGTGTTTGGATACCTAGAATTAGGTGGCAGTGTGCATTCTCTGAGGCAGAAACATAGGGCCCTAGGGAACTTTCTCCTTGAAAACTTAGAGGCCAAGTGAATTTAGGTGTCTGCAGGGCTTTGACAGGAGTTTTGTGCTTTGCAGTGATCCCAAAATTGGGACTTAGGTGCCTAAAACATGGACTTAGGCATCAATTTCTTTTGTGCATCCAGCCCTGTGGCTTTACTGCATGTTTGCATAGTGCAATAGAGACATTGATCCCTGACTGGGACCCTGAGGTGCTACTGGAATAAACAAATGATAGTAATTCAAGAATAATGAATAACCTGTGCCACTATTCTTCTTGAAGCAAGATCATCCATTTAGTCACAAATATCTTTGCAAATATGATTTTTCATTATCCAATCAACTCTAGTTCTGAAACACCTGTTGGGATATTTTCCTTGTTAATCATCCTACACTTTCCTTTATCTATCCCATTACTTTTAGTAATACTTCCTTGGTGTTCTCAAATGACTTCTCTCAACATTTAACTCAATATGTTGATTTGCCGAGTTGGCTTTGAATATTTTAACATCTGGTCTAGTTTAATTTAAAAGAGATTCACTAGGAATGTGTTATATTTAGTGTATAGGATACTAAATTTCTACATGAATGAGGACCAGTTAACAAAATAATATCATTCAAATCAACATGTAGACTTTTTGGATTAGTGTATCTGCCGTATTCGGCACTGTAGGCAGATACACTAATCCAAAGTAGGATAGTAGGCACTGTCAACCTAAAGATGAGAAAAAATGCTATCAACTAAGTCACTTGGTGTCAATGTGGTCTCTTCATTACTCTGTATCAATGTTATTGTTATATCATTATAAGAAATCTACAGAATTGGTGAAAGATCGGGGGGTCAGTAAATGGTACCACCCATATAGCTGAGAAAACATCCCCAGTTGATGCACAGTATTTCCCATCCTATGAATATCAGAGTGTTTTCAAATTATCACATTGGCAAAACAATTGGTTAATTTGGATTTGAAATAATAATGGTGTCTGAGGATTTTTCATGCCAATATTACTGTTCTTAACTGATCACAGGCAGTATGGTGTTTTTGTTTTTAAGAGGGGGAAGAATTGTTTCACCTTTTGTTCTGCTTGCTGGCAATATACCAAATTCTAATGCACTGTACTGCTGCCTCAGACTTGTTAGGGTGTGCTGTTTGCTAGGATAAACATGATTGAGGAAATATGACATCAGTAACCCAGTGCAACACACCATCTGGGAAAACTGAAGAAAAATGCTTTTTGTATACTGCAAATAAAGAAGCAGTACACTTTCAGAAAATAAACAGGAACATTTTCAGACCATTTTCTTTAATGCCTAGTCCATCTTGCGGTGGAACTTAGCTAATGGAATTTAGTTAAACATTCTGTTGGCAATAAAGAACCCCTGGTGGTGTTGGCCTCGCATTGTTTAATGGAGTTAAAGGGGAAATTACTTTCCTGTAGATATCATTCAAATGGTTCCTACTCCTGGGTCTTGCACTTGTAGCACAAGGCAGAAGGGAAATCCCCTAGCTTTCAAAGGCTGTTGATCCTGTGAGGCACTGGTAGGTTACACTGATGCCTAGTGTAAAATGTGAAATAAATACAGGAAATACAGGTTTCACATACAAAGCAACTTGCCAGTGCCGCTGTGTCATCTAATATGTTCTGCTTCACTTCACTTCATCTAATGTTTATCGGGAACAGAAAACAAAGTGCTCCCTAACCTCCAAAAATCAGTAGTTCAGCATGGAGTTCTCACTGTGTCCCATTGGGATGCAGTGACTGCCTCAGCTTCCCCTCACCACTGTGCCTTGGTTTGATAGGACATTTTATATTAGCCAGGGATCAATCTCTCTCTTTCTCTCTGTAGAAAGACCCCACAATAAGTGCAGCCTATTCTCTGGTCTCTTTCTTACTGGGGAACAGGAGCTACCTTAGATATCTTGCTTCCTCATCTCAGCAAATCTTATTTTGTAGCCTGCAGTCACATGTTCCCTCAGAATGATGAATCCCATGTTGTCTTGCTGCTTGATTAGGATTGTGAGAAGCCATATACCTTCCTCAGAACACCCTGTTAAACTGTGCTAGAAATATTTACTTATTTTAATATATGCATACCTGAAAGGCACATATCTCATCCTCTAGGCACTTCTCACAAAATTGTATATAGCACAATTCTTACAAAACCAACTAATTCTGTAGCTTATCCTGTCCACATATCAACTGAAGAATTGATTTAAAAATTCACCATTCTGTACTCTCCCTAAAGACTACAGAAAATCATTTGCAGATCAACAAATTCAGACCTAGCTGGTCTCTGGTGTACGTGAGTGCCAAGTTCTTCCACACTTTATACGTTAATAAACAATAGCGTGAATAATATCTAGAAATCAACAGGCAGCCAATTCAAATCACACAACACCATTCACTGTGAGTTATACCTATCCTGGCATATGGATGTCATGACCAGAAAGTCAGTAATTGAAAACAAATGTTTCATTTCCCAACTCTAAGGGGAAGGTTGGAGGATGGAAAACAGCCAAAAACCCTTGAGTACCAAGGGAGATCCCACCTGCCCTGTGAAAAAGTACTACTGCTAAAAGCAGGAACTCAGCCAATGCTGTATCTTCAGAGAAAACAGTAAGAGTGTGTTAGGATACATTTCAATACATAGCTGACAATACCTTGCACTGACTGGGAGAGGGACAGAATCACCTAGTGCATTTCTCATCTTTCACTTCAATTATTTTCAGGTAGTGCTTACTGTGAACACATTTTGGAACCCTAACCTCTGCAGCTAATTTAAATCTCTTAGAATGATGTACAGTAATGAAGAGAACCCTTTTATCTTTCTTAGCTGCATTAGACTCTGCAATGCTGACAGAAGCAAAATAGACAGAAGAGTGACTTTTTTCATTAAAACAAGTCAATCTGAGTCAGGTTAAACATAGAGAAGAGGTTTGATGAATAAGATGCCACCATTTTATACTGTGACTTTCTCCCCCTCTGGCAGCGTCAGGGGTGTGTGGAGAAACTGGGTCTCCCACATCCCAGGGATTGCTCTAACCACTGGGCTAAAAGTTATACGGTGGGCACCACAATCTCCTCCTCTTGGCTTCTTGGGAAAAATGGCATAGGCGCCTAACTCCAGGAGAGGGTTCACAGCTGAGAATAACAAGCAGAGATAGGTATCTCCTTGCAACCCAGATTTAGGCAACTATCTCCATGAGAGAGATGAGGCTTAGGACACATCCCTCTTGTTACCATCTCCCATTGGCAAGCTTACACGGCTTCCCACCTAGTATGCTGGCTTATATGAATCACAACCCTATTTCTCTCCATTTTTTTTAGTTCACGAGCCTTGGCACCTAATTCAGGCTTTGTGAATCGCAGTGATTTAATGGGCATGTAAAAGTTAGGTGCTATGATTCTCAGTGTTACAACACCTAACTTCTTTTATGCATCTAGTCCCTACCTAAAAGATCTTGTAACCTTTGTATAATGATAACATACAGCAGGTGGATGAAACAAACAAACAGATAGGAGTCAGGGAGAAAAAGAGGTAGGAATAATAAAGCAGTTTTTTATATACTAGCTGTGTGCATAATCTAACTTGTCACCTGCCTAGCTGTTATCGACTGTCAGTGTTCTGTATTCCTCTCAGCAGAAATGATTATTAAGAGGGGATGTGGGACAGGATAAGGTCGTGGCTTTACACATTTCTTTTCTGGGAGTCTGCATTGTGAATGAGAATGATTGCCAGATATTGATGAAAATGTCTGTGAATTCTAAGTCTGAGGAATTTTATCCTGAATGATTCATTTGACAACATGTATCAAAAGTGCAATATGCTCTATTGACGATTCTCTTGTTTCAAAAGTTTCAGTCATCTAGTCAGTGAGTAGAGCCATAACCATGAGCCATGCATGACTATTCACCTAAACAAAAAGGATGGTCCGGTGGTTAGGACAATAGCCTGGGACTTGGGAGACCCAAGTGCTGCTCCCTTCTCCACTACAGGCTGCCTTACAAGACACTTAGGCCAAGATTCTGACAGGTAGATCAGCCCTTAGCTTTCACTGAGATCAGTAGTAGTTAGCACCTAAAAACCTTTGAGGATCTGAGCCTTAGTGTCTCTCTGCTTCAGGTCCCCATCTGTAAAATGGAGATGGTAAAAATAAATTTCTATGTCACCTGGATGTTAGGAAGATAAATACCGCAACAAAGTTACTGTGCTGCCTGGCAGCATGAGTCGGAGTTTCTTGACACATCCACAGAGAGCATCTCCAGTGTGAGGCTGCACCACAGTCTCAAGAGGTATCTCTGAAACAAATTGCCATGGGTGGAGAGCAAAGCTGCACCAGCAGCAGGAGAGGAGCTTCAGCTGTACCCTCTTCTATGCCCTCTTCCAGTAACAAAAAGCTTTTATTAAATGTAATTATTCCAGGGACTTTGCATGCCTCTGCTAACCCTCCAATAAAGAGATTGTGAGGTCACAGTACGTAAAGTCTGTGAGAGGTTCAAATACCACAGTTACATATAAATAACATAGCTAAAATCACACATCATGAATAACAACGAATGAATAGTTTAAATGAACAGCCCAGAGGCTGAAAATTGCTTGTCCATGCTATTCAGTGAATGTACCAATGAATATGTTGTAAACAAGGTTCACTTACAAACCAAGTAAAGGATTAAATTTGCAGTTAAAATATTTTCAGCAAATGATTCAACCAGCTCATATCTGGATCTACACATTCCTACCACCATCATCATTTGGGAGTGCACCAAGGACAACATTGTTTTGGCAGGATCATCCTTAAGAGGCCCTGGCCAGCAGCAGGGCTGTCCTTAGGCATATGCAGCATATGTGACTGCCTGAAAATTTGGGGCACCACTGGGTCTTAGTGTCCACCGTCCCGGCTTTCCTATCCCTGTTCTGACCCTTCCTGCAGGCTCCCACAGCTAGCTGCTGCAACCTGTAAAAAGCAACAGAGGGTCCTGTGGCACCTTTGAGACTAACAGAAGTATTGGGAGCATAAGCTTTCGTAGGTAAGAACCTCACTTCTTCAGATGCAAGTAATGGAAATCTCCAGAGGCAGGTATAAATCAGTATGGAGATAACGAGGTTAGTTCAATCAGGGAGGGTGAGGTGCTCTGCTAGCAGTTGAGGTGTGAACACCAAGGGAGGAGAAACTGCTTCTGTAGTTGGATAGCCATTCATAGTCTTTGTTTAATCCTGATCTGATGGTGTCAAATTTGCAAATGAACTGGAGCTCAGCAGTTTCTCTTTGGAGTCTGGTCCTGAAGTTTTTTGCTGTAAGATGGTTACCTTTACATCTGCTATTGTGTGGCCAGGGAGGTTGAAGTGTTCTCCTACAGGTTTTTGTATATTGCCATTCCTGATATCTGACTTGTGTCCATTTATCCTCTTGCATAGTGACTGTCCAGTTTGGCCAATGTACATAGCAGAGGGGCATTGCTGGCACATGATGGCATATATAACATTGGTGAACATGTAGGTGAATGAGCCGGTGATGTTGTAGCTGATCTGGTTAGATCCTGTGATGGTGTTGCTGGTGTAGATATGTGGGCAGAGTTGGCATCGAGGTTTGTTGCATGGGTTGGTTCCTGAGTTAGAGTTGTTATGGTGCGGTGCGTGGTTGCTGGTGAGAATATGCTTAAGGTTGGCGGGTTGTCTGTGGACGAGGACTGACCTGCCTCCCAAGGTCTGTGAAAGTGAGGGATCATTGTCCAGGATGGGTTGTAGATCACTGATGATGCGTTGGAGAGGTTTAAGCTGAGGACTGTAGGTGATGGCCAGTGGAGTTCTGTTGGTTTCTTTTTTGGGCCTGTCTTGTAGCAGGAGGCTTCTGGGTACACGTCTGGCTCTGTTGATTTATTTCTTTATTTCCTTGTGTGGGTATTGGAGTTTTGAGAATGCTTGGTGAAGATCTTGTAGGTGTTGGTCTCTGTCTGAAGGGTTGGAGCAGATGCGGTTGTACCTCAGAGCTTGGCTGTAGACGATGGATCCTGTGGTGTGTCCCGGGTGGAAGCTGGAGGCATGAAGGTAGGCAACCTGGTGACTCTTACTCCAGAGGGGATCTAATAACTTAAAAGTGAAAAAGCCTTCCAGCCTGCCAGACCTATTAGCACAACATTGAAACTGTTAAAGAGCCATTCAAGTGTTAATGAAGACATTTAACAGGCATTAGCCAAACCCCAGGTATATATGGCCAGTTTCTGAATTTACTGACAAAACCAGTTGTGCATTATTGTAGTATTTACTCAGAACATGTTAGTCTACAGGACCTTAGTTTAAAATTTGCTTTAAAAAAATTTAATATTTCATTAGTGAGTTGGTGAAGATTATAAAATCACATCTCTAAAAATTCCTTGCATTTTTAGATGCACAATCTGAATATTCATCTTTAGCCTTTTATGCTTGAATCTTCAGACATAGTTTTTTAAATAAATCCTTCAAAAGATCACCCTTATCTAAAATACACATTTTAATTTTAATTACTATAGTAAAAAAAAAATGTCCTTCCAAAGTCTTCCTGTCTTGTCTGTCCATCCCTTTTGCCTTTCACCCGCCCTCCCCCTTGAAGAGAGCCCTTAAAGGAACAACACCCCTTTCCTTCCAAATAGCTGGACAAAGTCTTTCCCTTTCTTTATTTCTGACTATCCGATGAACTAGTTTTAAGCGAACCGTCCAGCAAAATCAGTACCTTAGTAAGATATAAAATCCCTTGTTATGCCTAAAATCTTTGGAAACATATTTTTTAAAGTTGGTGAAATTTCATAAACATGTCTATTTTATGTAGATCACACAAAGTAAAATTAGTGTTCCCTTTTTCTAAAAGCAATGCACATTGGTATGAACACTCTAAACTCCTGTGACTGATTAATTTAAAATAATGTCTTTGTTTCAGTGAGTTAAATATGTAGCAATCTGGAATGATTACTTTATGAAGGCTTAAGAGTACATTTAAAATATAAAATCAGCTTAGAAATACTGATTAAGAAAATGTAAAAGAGAGAAAAGCTGCAGCATGTATTCCATAATATTTAATGTTGTATTCAGCAAGACAGTTGATTCACCCTTACTACAAAGTTTGTGCAAATAAATCTCTGACAAACTTCAGGGCATATCAAAAAACCTGTGACTGACATCTTCTATTCCCAAGTTTAGTGCTTTTAATTAGGTACCATGTCCATTCTGTGTGAAGGAGAGGTTACGTGGGTCTCTGCGGGGAACTGTGACTCTCCGTAACCCTGAGGCGGGCCGGGCATCTTGCTATCCTTTGCTGCCTCTTCCTCCCCCTCCCCCCGGCTGCAAGCCCGGGCTGCCGTTGGGCATAGGGGCACCAGTTTAATAATACTTCATAGGGCCTCATAAATCCTAAGGAGGGCCCTGGTCAGCAGACCAACTCCTTCCCACCATCCTCAGGGAATGCATCAGGATCTGTGGCCTCCTGAAGAAGAGGACTAAAAAGGATTCGGGGCCCTGGCAGACCTGCTTGCTTCCCAGTGCAATTACTATAAATCAGTCTTTAAAATATAAAGAGTGAATCTGGAAGGAGCTGACTGTTTTAGATTTTAAACTTCTCTCCCGCAAAAAAGAAAAATTTATGAATAACGTTCTTGGCATTATAGTTCGTCAGTTTGTTTGTAGAAGTTTATCATAGAAAAGAACATTTCTCTGCTTCATATTATGTTAAAAATAACTGTGCTTTAGCACAATAATAATAAACTGTGTAGACAATCTATGCCAGCATTGTCAAAATGTCCCTTCAAAAACCCTTTAGTTTGGAAATTTTAAAGCAGAACTATGGAGAGGGATGCAGTAAATCTGTCATGCATTGTCAGGTTAGAAGTCTGTTTTTCCCAGGCACACATGTTTAAGTCCAATAAGTAGTAACAGGAGTTATGCATGCACGTTACATGGAGAATTGAAAGTCTTTAACAAGTAATCATCTGTCCATAATTTAACCATAAAGTACATGGGGCTTACTGTGGCAGTGACACAGATTAATGCAATTCATTTTTCACAGGTTGTAGACTGTCCTGCTGCCAAAATGCCTATAGGGCAGGAGATGAAATTGTACCTGAACTGGCACCAAACTGACAGGGCAGGCTGGTAATTATTATCTAAATCTAGATTTTACTAGCCATTTTATGGGTCAGGGAATATCTAGAGACACACGTTTTATACCTTGAGATTGAAGGCGTTGACCTACCAAGTCAGCCGTAAAGCCATCATTAAGATAAATGCAGTGTGCCCACAAAGACTTAAATAGAATGGAGCAGGATGGTTTATTACTGAAGACTTTTACCTCTCCCACATGTTCCCATTGTGCTGAAGAAGCTATTAAGAAATAGCATGTGATCCCAATCATCCTAATGATTCCGAATAAACTATAAATAAATGCATTGATTTTGTAAAGTTAATGTTTACTTAACTGTACTGACATCTTTTTTGCCAATTGATTCAATAAGGTGAAAGAAACCAAATCTCATCTGATTTTCTGTATATAAGTTTTTAATTTAATTTCAGCAATCATCTTACACTTTCCAAACAAGCATTGACAATTTTGTTTTGGCTTATGATCTGATTCTGCAAAGGCTTCTGCACATGTTTAAGTTTAAGTACCAGAACATTTCTACTGAGTTCAGTGAGACTACTGTTTTTGCAGATTTCGGGCCCTAATTTGTATAACTGGTAGTTATAGCCAAATACAATATGTTATTATTACAGAACACACAGAGAAATAAACACACTCTATTCACATGCCACCACAAAGCTCACTTCTAGTAGACATAGCTGCATCCTACAGAATGCGGTAGCAATGTGATATACTAAATATGCCATCTTTCAGTCTTTGCATTTTCAGGTAGTCCCTGTTCTCAGGGGGAACCAAACTGGGACTAAGTATTATTTTGATATTTTTTCTATGTATTGGCTCTTATTATTTACACGTCATTCAACCTGTAGACACCCAACACTTACCACACTTAGATTTAATTGAACAATTTGATTGTAAAAGGATTGAGGATTAATGTCAAACATTCATCAGAAAAATACTGACCTAAGTGAACAACAAGCACATATGTGTATGCTTTCCAGTTCTAAAAGTATTTACATCTTTTATATGCCTTTACTCTTTCATGTATCTGACACACAAAAAATACTCTCCCACATCACTCACTTAAAAAATGAAAATTCATCTCATTTATCAGATGATGGTTCAGTAGATTATAGAAAACTTCTCATATGGTGGGCATAGTTAGAAAACTACTTTTTGCCTTGTAACTGGTAAGTAAACTATTACTAATGATATACCCCCATTATAACTGAAAGGAATAGGTACTCATACCAGTAACATCATTGCTCCCAGTACAAAGGAAGACACTTTAATTGTGCCCTCTGCGTGATGTTTATATGTGGCAATCGGAAATAGTGAGAACAAGAAGGAAGAGCATACAAAATGAGTGAATTCAACTGCTGAGTCAATCTTTAACTTTAAAAACAATACTGATGAAGAAAAAAATCAGGTCCCACACACTACACTTTTGTAGGGTTGCCCCGACTGCTCTGTGTCCATTGAGTTACTGGTTCTATTTGAAATAACCAATTTTCAATAATCTCACCTTTAACTGAAGACCAGAAATAGACCCTCATCAGGTTCTCTCTTTTGGGTTCTGAGACCAATTTTCCTTACTCTGACAGGTGAAGATTTAGTATGTGTTCCAGGCCACAGTACAATGGCTGTATATTACACCATGACTTTGGTAACAAAACAAATAATAAAAAAAGATTTCCCCTATGAAATATCTACCCAAGCCAATCCGTTACTGAGTGAACTTTTTCTATGACTTTTGACATGTTCAGAGTACTGAAATACAGAGTATAGGAAGTGACCTGAATCTTTGAGTGGCTTTAAACTATTAGTTAGTATTATTAAATGATTGAAAACACTTTTATTTTAAAATAAAATATATTTTGTTTGCAATAATGTGATCAATATTTTTCTATAAAATCATATTTGTGTTTTGACGCCATCATGATATATCCGTCATTAGCCATGGCAAACAAGCATCCTTGGTCATTTCCCAGAATTATGAAGTGATGCAATTAATTCAGATTACCAAAAAATCAGCAGATTTTAACTTTCATTTATGGAGAGATGAAGTAATACAGAGACCCTACTAGAAAGCTTCTCTGGAAACTCCCATTCTAATCCTGTTATAACCCACACTGATGTAAATAAAAATTCAGTCAAAAGCTACATACACTAATAGGACCAAGTTTCTAGATATTGTTATAAGCAAAGGAGGCACCGAAATCTGATATCAAAACACAGCAAAGAAAACTGGCTTGACCACTGAACAGGACCCCAGGTTAATCTAGTCTGTCTGCCTATTTGTAATTGTGTAGTGGAAAACTTTAAATGGAGGAAATGGCTGCTGTTAGACAAGCATTCAGATGTGTATTAAGGAAACATAATATTAGAGTAAATCCAAAGGACATGACTATTTCAAACACAGCAGGCACCAGCCTTAAAAACCTTGGGATGCCATCTACTGAGATCCCTGGCCTTCAGAGGGGTTGGAATTCAGACCTTTCCCTAACAGCTGGTTTCCCAGTGACTGCTGAAGCTGAGTTCAGATGAGCCTTTCTCTTTATGGTTGTTGGTCCTTTAAATCTGGGGAAGACAAGTAGCCGCAGTGACCATTTTGCATCTAATTAATACAAGCTCAGTTGGGAAATATTAATTTGGGAAATGAATATTCATACCTCTGATTATGTTCTCTCTGTCCTTCTCTTTCTGTAATCTCCTATCTAATAATAATATCCAGTACTTTTATACAGTTTTCATCAGTAGATCTCAAAGTGCTTTACAATGGGTGGTAAATATCATTATCTCCAGTTTACAGATGGGGGAAATGAGACATAGTGTGGTGAAGTTACCTGCCTAGCAGACCAGTGGCAGAGTCAGGAATAGTACCCATGTCTCCTGAATCCCTGTCCAGTGCTCTGTTCACTAGGCCACACTGCCTCTAAGTGGATCTAATTTTATGAAAATAATTGTACTGTACTCATCAGACTCTTGAAGTGTTTTGCAAAATAACTGAAAAGCAAAAAAACACATTTTCCCCTCCTTTTCACCTTGATTTCTTCTCTGGCTCCTCTTTCCATATCCATGTTCTATATTCTTTACTGCTCAACAGTTACTTTGACTGAGACAAGAGAATTAATTGTCAAGATGGAAGCTGCAATCATTCCCAACTTAGCACAAGCATTAGCTTTTAACATTGAAGAAATGCAAAATACCTGGCAGCAATCACTTATTAATTTCACAGTGAGAGTGGATAGCCTTTGGGAGCAGCTTGAGGGTAGAGAACAGCTGGTGGTTACAGTGCAGGGCTCAAACATTACTGTGCAGAAATGCTTGCAGTCATTAGAAAATAAAGTTATGATCTGGGAGAAAATAATGAAGATAATGAAAAAGGTAATAGACACAACAAGATAAGGATAATTGGACTGCCCGAGGGAACAGAAAGCCAAGATCTCGTGGAGTTCTTTTTCTGGCTACAAATACTTGAAATCCAGGAAAAGGGGACAGATTCAAATAAAAAGAGCAGACTCTGATATTTTGGCAAGGATGGCATGTGCCTGAGATCAATAATAGTTGAACTGCATAACTATAGAGACAGAGAGCTGTGGCAATTAACATTAAAAATGTTAAATACTAAAGGGCAAATATATCCTTCTTCCAAGACTTTTCTCCACATCTGCAGCACCACTGTTTTCCCTGTGCCACCTACACAAAACAGAAATATGGTCTTTCTCATTCAATTCAACTTTCCCTAAAACACAGACATAAAAGATTAGACTCTCTCAACTTGATCCTCCTGACAGACCTAAAGAAGAAATGCTAGTATGCTACAGTGATAGACATATTAGAGATGTGTGGATATGTGGCCTCTCAGAGCCAATGATGCTATCTCTGACCTGAGTTCTTTGGGGGTAATCATGCAGTACAAGTCTTTCAAGATCTGAAGGTCTTCAGTCTCTTCTACTGGGCAGCATAAATTACAGGTCCATCAGTTATATCATTTAAGTGTGATGTGTTCAGTGATTGTTACTTTCTGGTCAAGAATACTTTGTCATCCCAAAGTAGGTAAAATTCTGTAAGTTGACTCATCTGTTGAAGTGGAGACTTTCACGTTGCATTGAGGTTTTTATCTTTAGTTTGAGTCAGAGATGAGTGTCATGGGCTTTTGTAGAGTGATTTAAAGTGGGTATGTAAAGTTCTTATAAGTCTTGGTAATGTCACAATATCTACTCAGTGTAAAGCAGTGACACACAAGCTTTATCAGCCAAATAGCTACTTTGTTTGTGAACACAGTCTCCTAGGTAGAGAAGAATGTAACATGTTTAGTCTGGTCTATATTTTCAACGGTGGCTAGTGATTTGGGGTGCCTCAATTTTTGGGTGCTCATATTGAGACCCTTTGAAGAAATATAAAGTATTCGGATTTTCACTTCTTAGCACTTCAAGAAATTAAAAATAGATGAAGATATTTGCTTTGTGATTCATGTTGTAAGTGTTTAGAGTATCAAACATTTATTTTGGTGGAAAGAGGTTGCACAATTGTTTACTTAGATTTAATTGATGCATCCTTAATGAAATATCTTAAGCTTAGTGATTATATACATATAAGTATACAACAATAAGTGAATAATTAATCAAAACATGTAAACTTTGATAAAGATAAACCATTTACTGTGTCTGTGTTTCCTGATGCTGTAGTAGATTATTATTCCCCTTTTCTGTTGCTTTTCTCTCTGTTTGTAATTTTGCAAAATGAAACTTTTAAAAAGTTCTAAAGATCAGATGAAGATTGAGAACTATTGGATTGTTTATGAAAACTTTGTTATACACATATTTCTTTTTACTGCAGATCTAATGCATTTGAAGTGCTTGCACTCGATGGAGTTAGTACCGGGATACTTCAGTTTTATACAGCGCAGGAGTGTGCTGACTGGCTGAGAGCATTATCAACTAACATCTCTGATTTGACACTTCAAAATGTACGTTACTTTCTGCATATTTTCCTGAATTAGCTATATTTAAGTTATTTTTAATTTCCCAAGCATAGTATAATAATTTGTATATAAGGTATAATATGTAAAACAAAAGAATGAGGGGGAAGAAACGAAATTGTAGTAGCATAACACTTTACCTTGAAGTCTCCAAGAAAATACAACCTTATTATATAATAGAGAACACAGAATCTCAAGGTGACTTTTTATTACTTTCAAAAAATTTGTAGGGCCCAATCGGAAAAGTCTTTTCATTGACTTCATTGAGTTTTGGATGAGGCCTAAATGTATTCTTTTTAAATTCTTGCAGTTAAAGTATGCTTGAAATCTGGTTTCAGAAGTTTGCATTACTTGTTTTGGAAATATGTGAAGAGAAACTTTGTAACTAAAGCAGTGTAATTTAGGGCTGGTCTATATGCAGTTTTTCTACTGCTATAATGAGTTTAGAAAGTGATGTAGCTAAAGCATTACAATCCCCTAGTGTGGTCTCTGGTAAAAAGGTGCTTGTATCAGAATTAACATATTGCTGTAAATTTAAAAATAAAGTTTGTAATGCTGGGGCTCGCGGCTTCAGCCCTATGGGGCACACCTGCCAGGGCTTGGGTTTTTGCCCTGCAGCAAGGTAGTAGGCCTTGAGGCTTCTGCCCCATGGGAGGCACCTGAACACCACCACCCTGCCAGAGGGCAGAAGCACCGAGCTCCCCTCCCCACCAATCTGTTAGGCAGAGAAGGGGGGCATGGTGGGCTCCGGGAGCTGGCCTTTAACTGTAAAAGGGCTGCATGTGGTTTGCAAGTCACGGTTTGGCCACCCCTGCTATATACCACAATATTTCATATCTCCACCAACCTTCTGTTACTGATCACCAGAGTAACACAATAGTACATCTGATGTGCATGTACATTCCCTTTCCTCACTGGGAAGGATATGATCAAATTCCCTTAACAGGCTGTGTCAGACCTGCAGTCTGGGAAACATCTCAACAAGCCTGAAAATTAAGCATTGCTCTGTTTGGAATATACTTTACTGGTCATCAGTACATACAGCAGAGTGAGAGTTCAACCAAAAAGGATCTATTTAGATGCCACACTGATGCCAGGAGACAATATTAATATCGGCAATACCAGCATAGGTCTTTCATCACAATCAGGAACTTCTGCTAGTTGCAAAGCAGTGACCTAATTTACAGAAACGTTTTCAGCAAAGTCAGGCTGTCAGGGGACCTGGGGTGGCAATGTTATCTTTGAGTACAGAGGAAGTCAGCTGTTATCTAGCCACAGGAAGATACCTGGGAATGTCAGTGTGTCTACCAATAGCACGTGTCTGAATTGTTCTGATGCTACTGTGCAGACAGTTATTTCTGAGGAGAAAGATGCAGAGGAGGGGCATGGAAGAGGAACTAAAGGGTCATGGTGGGGAAGAACAGGATATGGAGGAGGAGAATAAATTGACTCTTTCAGCACTACTAATTACTGCACAATACATAATGAGCTTCATGTGAAAAGCCTGATAGTAACTGTCATATTTACAAACAGAACACATGCTGCAGTTTTCCTGAAGAAGTCCTCTCCCCATCCCATTTCCCAAGTTCTTTTGCATTTCCCATTATCCTTTCCATCAGTGTGGCACTCTGTGCTTCATCCCCTTCCCTTTTGCCCCACATGCTGGATATTTAGGTTTGGAAGAAGAAGGAAGCAGAGGAGAACAGAGCTGCTCTGATTTCTCAAAGCACCCCCTTCGAGGGGGAGAAAGATGCTCTGCTCTGATCTCTTTATAGTACTCTGCTCCCCAACACATCCTGTAGCCCCTAAGGGGAGAGAAGGAACAGGAGCCAACAGGGGAACTGAGACTATGCTGAGCTAGCAGCATAAGAAGGAACCTGACCTCCATCCACTTCTCTCTCAATTTGTATAGTCAAAGGGTCTCCTGTAGGCTGAGTTGACAATACTGTTAAACTGGAGAGTTTTTGGGAGGGAGTTCTGTAGAATAGCTCAGAATTAATCATATCTTGTAGGACTGGAAGGGACCTCGAGAGGTCATCTGGTCCAGTCCCCTGCATTCTCGCCATAGTATACAGTTAGCCATGTATTAAATCACTTGTGATTTTTATTAACTCTTCTCACAGCTCTTAATTGCTATTATCCTAAACACAGCACAGAGCATCAGGATAAGGGTATTATTGGCAGCACACCTGGCAACACCTGGTTGCCTGTGTGTTTCTACTATAGAGGCCCATTTCAAAGTACTTACACTTTTCTCAATATTGTACCTCTTTTACCTAAAATTAATATGTTCTCTTTTATAAAATTAAATCAAAAATTGCTTTGAAAACCATTGTTTCTGTATCATTTTATTAAACAGCCCTAAAGCCTCGGTAGAAGATTAAATAAACTTAAAATTTGGCCTCAGAATAGGGACATAATTCCTAGATCATGGATGTATCTTTCATCTGATCAGTGAACACTGGATATGAGTTGGATGAGTTTAAAAAATTGTCCTTTATGCCTGTATATTGGGTGAAAAGTGATAACATTATATAACCCAAAATTCCACCGACGGTTTATATGTATGTATATAGAGAGTAAGGTGAAACTCCCATTGAGTAGATAACATTTCATGTTTTCAATAAATGCACAAGTGTGCCAAACAAAGCACAATGAAATTTCAGGAGTACTAGGCAGAGGATTATGGAATATGATCTGTGAAACTGCATATGAATGGAGACAGAAGCCAAGGAATCTTGCTTTCCTACCCACACTAGGTGTGGTGGATGTGGATTAAGGCAGGTCCATGAAAAAATCCTGACTACTGCTATAACCCATAAAAATCGCACATGGAATAAGGCAAAGATTTCTGCCTCATGGATTGCACCTTATAAATTACACAGTGTTCTGCTGCTGTCTAGAAAGTAGTAGCACATGAGAGTAGACAACTAGAGGCTTCCTCACCCCTAATCCCAACACCCACAAAAAGTTGAAGGATTGCATTATAAATAAAGGAAACATTGAGTTGGAACAGAAGCTCATTTATTTCATTTTATTAAAGTGGACAAATTTAGTCAAACTACTCATTAAAATGATATTCAGCAGCTATTATTTTATTATATTTTAACTAGTGCCTCTGCTGAATAAAAATGTATACATCCCTGTAGCACATGATGGAATTTCTCTGCTTCTTTATTTTTTTTTATAAACATTAATTCCATACAGAAAAAAAAACTACATTAAAAATAGAGGTTGCAAAAGGAAGCACTCAGAAGTCAGGAAGTGACAAAGATAAGGTTGCATGTGCAACCGTGAACTTCCCCAAAGTGAATGGATGACAATATAGTAATTATAGGATCACTTATTTGTTTTCTCCAGGTTCCCTGTATCACTTCACTCTTTGGCTAGTGAACTGGGCTAGGGTCCAAAGAATCCTTTCTTATTCATTGTACTAATTGTATGGTGTGTCATGAATGAGGCTGTTGTCCACAGTACTGATCCATGGTACTGATCTAATGTATTTTACAAATACATTAGAAGCAAGAGGAAGACCAAGGACAGAGTAGGCCCGTTATTCAATGAGGGGAGGAAAGACAATATCAAAATATGTGAAAATGGCAGAGATGCTTAATGACTTCTTTGTTTCGGTTTTCACTAAGAAGGTTGGTGGTGATTGGACGTCTAACATAGTGAATGCCAGTGAAAATGAGATAGGATCAGAATCTAAAATAGGGAAAGAACAAGTCAAAAATTACTTAGACAAGTTGGATGTCTTCAAATCACCAGGGCCTGATGAAATACATCCTAAAATACTCAAGGAGCTGATTGAGGAGATATCTGAGCCATTAGCAATTATCTTTGAAAAGTTATGGAAGATGGGAGACATTCCAGAAGACTGGAAAAGGGCAAATATAGTGCCTATCTATAAGACGGGAAATAAGGACAACCCGGGGATTTACAGACCAGTCAGCTTAACTTCTGTACTTGGAAAGATAATGGAGCAAATAATTTAAGCAATCAATTTGCAAACACCTAGAATATATTAAGGTGATAAATAACAGTCAGCATGGATTTGTCAAGAACAATCATGTCAAACCAACCTGACAGCAAGGTAGGCCTTGTGGATGGAAGGAAGCAGTAGATGTGGTATATCTTGACTTTAGTAAGGCTTTTGATACTGTCTCGCATGACCGTCTCATATACAAACTAGGGAAATACAACATAGATGGAGCTACTATAAGGTGGGTGCATAACTGGTTGGAAAATCATTCCCAGAGAATAGTTATCAGTGGTTCACAGTCATGGAAGGGTATAACAAGTGGGGTCCCACAGGGATCGGTTCTGGATCTGGTTCTGTTCAATATCTTCATCAATGATTTAGATAATGGCATAGAGAGTACACTTATAAAGTTTGCGACCGATACCAGGCTGGGAGGGGTTGCAAGTGTTTTGGAGGCTAGGATTAAAATTCAAAACGATCTGGACAAACTGGAGAAATGGTCTGAAGTAAATAGGATGAAATTCAATAAAGACAAATGCAAAGTATTCCACTTAGGAAGGAACAATCAGTTGCTCACATACAAAATGGGAAATGACTGCCTAGGAAGGAGTACTGCAGAAAGGGATCTGGGGGTCATAGTGGATCACAAGTTAAAGTCAACATGTAACTCCGTTGCAAAAGAAGCAAACATCATTCTGGGATGTATTAGCAGGAGTATTGTAAGGAAGACACGAGAAGTAATTCTTCCGCTCTACTCTGCACTGATTAGGCCTCAACAGGAGTATTGTGTCTAGTTCTGGGTGCCACATTTCAGGAAAGATGAGGACAAATTGGAGAAAATCCAGAGAAGCGCAACAAAAATGATTAAAGGTCTAGAAAACATGACCTATGAGGGAAGATTGAAAAAATTGGGTTTGTTTAGTCTGGAGAAGAGAAGTCTGAGAGGGGACATGATAACAGTTTTCAAGTACATAAAAGGTTGTTACAAGGAGGAGGGAGAAAAAAATGTTCTTCTTAACCTCTGAGGATAGGACAAGAAGCAATGGGCTTAAATTACAGCAAGGGTTTAGGTTGGACATTAGGAAAAACTTCATAACTGTCAGAGTGGTTAAGCACTGAAATAAATTGCCTAGTGAGGTTGTGGAATCTCCATCATTGGTGATTTTTAAGTGCAGGTTGGACAAACACCTGTCAGGAATGGTCTAGATAATACTTAGACCTGCCTTGAGTGCAGGCGACAGGACTAGATGACCTCTCGAGGTCCCTTCCAGTTCTATGATTTTATGGTAACCTTGCCACGAGCACATCCCAACTGCTATAAAATAAAAATTACAGTAATGATTTTTCTTCCTTCTCAGTCTGTAGGAGAAATAGGTTGATTAGTTTATAGGAGTCTTATACTTAGGGCAGTGAACTGAGGTCCAGGAGACTAGGTTCTGTCCCTACAACTACTGCAGTCTACATGTGCAATTTTGGACTAGTCATTTAATCTCTCTGTATTTAAGTTCTGTTTCTGCCGTATAGTAGTAATTACATTTCACTTAAAAGGAGTGAAATCTATCAAAAGTGTCAGGGAGACATAGAAAAGTCTAAATCAACAAAACTCCATATTCGGTGCAGTCAGTTGAATGTTGTACAGCAAGAGAGATGTGCAGCTTCACATTGAACAATGAACTAAAGAGAAATATTGAACAACTACCTTCATCTCTGTCTCATTCCAAATTGTGCACTGAGGCAAAACACCTAAGCACATTCTTAACTTCAAAGTGCTTAAACTCTTTGTTGAATTGGGGAGCAAGTGAGGAAGGTAATATGTATTTAAAGAGTGCATTTTAACGCCGTCACATGAGGGGCAGAGCTAAATTTATATAGGCAATCTTAATTTTGTCAGTTCCTGACTTTTGAGGGCTTCATTTTGCAACCTTAATTTTCTTTTAATGTTGTATTTTTGTATAGAAACGTATATAAATGTGTATTAAATATGTCCTTGAAAATGAAATAATATGACAAATGATAGCAGCAATATATTAATCACTCTGACTATTCTTTAATCTCTGTTTTTCTGCAGATGAAAATGGCAAATAAATGCTGCTCTCTATCAGACCAGGTAAGATTTTAATTGTATTGTCCATAAATATATACCATTAATTAAATCTCTTTAAAAATTGCTGGGAAAAAAATCTGCTCCGTGCAATTGCATTAGGATGCAAAAATTTTGGAGCTACATGTAGACATATACTCAGATTGCAAGTTCTAAATATACATTTTCTTTAGGCAAAACAGGTTTTAGATTCTGAGGGCCCTACTTAACATAAAAGAATCTCATTAATTCACACTAGTAACTAAAAACATCTATTGCAGATTAACCCAGTTTGTAAATTAGAAAGTAAGCACAAACATAATAGTAAAAAGTAAGGATACTCCATTACAAATGCACTCTCTTCATTTACTTTGAAAAGTATAATTTCAGTTTTCCTCCACAATTGTAATAGTCTAGCAAGTGAATTGCATTCTGTTTTATACAAATATTGAAATCTTAGTAATATGATCTATCATTGCAGCAGCCTGCTATTAAATCCTTGCTGAGAAATGGGGAGTGACCACTTTTTGTTTTTATGAGTTGTTTTATGGGTTTTCAGATTGGTGAAGTGAGAATTAGCCAGGTTATACTTCTAGAATGGAAATGATGTTCATAAACTGAACTGTACTGCAATCAAAGGCTGATTCTAAAATCATTCTAAAACCTGTTAGAGTCAAACATAAGTTTGTTATGTAATTAACAACTCACATATTAGTTCATCTCTTACTTCGTTTTGTCATCTTGTTTGTAAAATCTTGTTGGGAGATTTATAGAAACTTTTAAGAGGTTTATCAAATTTCTAACCCACTAGCAATTTTTGTATCTAGGAAACCACTTCACTTTTCTTATAGGAGAATCAATGTTATGCAGAATTAAATGACTCGAGAGCTATTAAAGAATTTTAAGTGCAATAGGGAATGAGCCCAAAAGTTACATCAAAAACAAAATGAATGGATGTTCCATTGAAACTTTAGTTTCTCACATAGTTTGTCCTGGTGAAACAGCCTAATATGAATAACATATATAATTAACAATAGCAAAAAAAATCATTGGAACTAGATGTCCGTTGCTAGATTATCTCTTGATTACTGATATTTAAGCAAATATTTGCAGTGAAGAATACGCATCTTAAGACTCGTTTTTGAAGTACTGCTATTTATTTAAATGACTATCCAATAAGGGTTGATGAGCGATATTCTGTATAATTGGTTTGCCTACCTGTGGTACTATATCAATAACAAATACTACTAATAATGTAATTTGTGCTCCCATTGGTACCTAATGCACTTGGGAAGCACTTTTATGGATCTGTGTGGATGCTAAAATCAAGCATAGACTCAATAATAGCATCTGTTTTATAACTTACTATGTGAAAAGTTGAATAAGAAATTCTGTTTGTATTTTATTAATTAGCAAAGGGGCAAATCTTGGACACTGCCTGTGCATGAAATTCCCATTGAAATCAACAGGAGTTTCACTGAAGGAGGGTTTGCAGGATTCGGTGCAAATGCTGTAGTTCAAGATATTAAAGGGATAAGGACAATGGGGCAGAGTTAAAGATGAGCTTTCCCCCTTAATTCCTGACTTTTGCAAGTGGTTGATTTCTTAATTTTAATGTTGCATCAATATGAATTTAGTACATATACCTTTGTTTTTCAAAAGAAATACTTTTCTCTGCAATATTTGATAGAGCAATGCTGTTTCCATTCAAGATGCCAAACATATTATAAGAAACTAAATCAGAATATTAATTTTAGAAACAGCAAAAGCTAAGGTATGCCTATAAATGACTCTGCTGGGGAAGGTACTGTACAAAAAGGGAAAAGAAAACGAAGATTATATAGAACTTGGCAAGATGAAGTGAATAAAAGAACAACAATATGACTTTGAAATGTGCTATGAAATTGAGCCCTAAAGAAATGTTCAACCAAATATGAAACTCTTGTGTACATTTCACCAGGGAATGTGGTTATTTGGACTTGGGAAAGAAAACTTTGCAGTAATAAATGAAAATGGTGGGCAGGAGAGGATTTAAGATGCTTAAGATTAATGGAGGCTATCAGTGCTAAACTACATAGGTTTGTGAATCTATACTGTTTCTTAGGGCATCTGACTGTAAAGGGGAATAAAACTTACAGGGTACGTGATGAAAAAAATATTTGAGAAACTGAAGGAGATTTGAAAAGCTACTTTGATGTGAATTTGTGGAAGGATATTTGTGTATTTTAAGGCTTGGAAATACTTACAAAAATAAGATGGAAGCTTTCTGTGGAGTTTGCTTGTTTGTTTGTTTGTGATCATGAGCATTCCTGTGTAGTTAGCTAGGGTATATGGCTTTCATTTCTATTTCATTCTGGGACCACAGTTTTCCCCACTAGCTTTAAACCCCCAAGTTCATTTATCATATTATTGTCTTCTGAAGACTCTACCTATGCTTGCCCTGTCAGTGTAGGTACTCCACCTTTCCGACAGGTGGTAGCTGTGTCGATGGGAGAAGCCCTCTTGTCAGCATAGAGCTCTCTACACCGGGGGGTTAGGTCGGTATGTACTTCATCACACCTTCATTGTCACCTTCACTTTGCATTAGAACCTGAAATAAGACATTGCATCTGTGTTGAAAACCAACCTAATCTTAATGACAGCAGTTTATTCTAGACACTGTGTGCTCATGCTAGGGTGAGAAATGCCTTGGAGAGAACTGTGGTGTTGGGGACTATTCTTTTAGTGTCCGGACTTCCAGATATGAAGTGGGGTATTGTAGAAGCTCATGTTGTTGTTATGCACAGTCAGTTGAAACAGGTAACAGAATAAAGCAGATCTTTTTTCTAGCACCTTAAGCACTGAAGGATCACTGAACATCACAGAGTACCAGGAGTAAAAAGGAAAATACCTAGACTGGAAGAATAGAGCAGTTAAAAGCTCCACCCAATGAAACTCTCTTGAAACATGGAAGATAACTGGAGAAGCTTTAAAGAGCACTTTATACTATATCTGCAAGCAATGGATGCCAGCAAGAAAGATAACAGTGAGAAGGTAGCCTTATTTCTGATAATAGCTAGTTCTGAAGCACTTGGTATGTTTAATAGTTTTCAGTTAACTTAGGCAGGGGCTAACTATGAAACTGTACTACAAAAATTTGATGGGTACTGCACTTCACATCAAAATGAAACATGAGAGAGATATTTTTAAACAGGTAGTACAAAAAGAAGGTGAAACCATAGAAGAGTTTGTTACTGATCTAAGGCTGAAGAGCCAATCTTGCAATTTTGGGGAGCTGAGTCTCTGACAAGAGGCCAGAACGTGGCTGGGATCCGGAATAAAATACTCAGAGATGGACTACTGGAAGAAGAAACTCTTGACAGAGCAATTAAAATTTGCCAAGCAAAGAAAGTTATGCAGTCCTTATGGAGGATGGACACTGCTCTGACACTATAGCCATGATAGAGAATCCCAAATACCACATGAAAAGAATCATGAGGCAGAAAAACATGTGGACCTCAAAGTTGGAGTCAAGGAAAAACAGCGAATGGATTTACACACACTGTGGCAACCAAGCAGGAGTGGTGACTGAACATTTGCCAACTCCATTGTCTTATAAAAATCCTTGGAGTTACTTGGGACCAATAGATCACCAATAATGAGATCCTTGAAAGAACCAGCCTACAGTCTATGCACACTATGCTAGACATTCACAGGCTTTGCTGGATGGGACACATGGAGCACATGCCTCAAGATCATCTGCCATGCTCTATGGCCAACTTACCAACTGCCTGAGACACAGAGGAAGGCCAAAGCTCTGATACAGTGTCAAGGTCAAGCAAGGTCTCAAGAAATTTAGCATTCCCATTGAAAACTGGGAAAATCCTGCCCACAATAGCTGAGTTTGGAGAAGCCAGGATAAGGCTGGTACAGCCACTATGGAGAGCCATCAGAAAGCCCAGGCTGAGGCCCGCAGGTGAGCCAGGAAACAGAGTATTCAATTTCCATCTGGCAAGTGGACCTGTAGCCACTGTGGGAAGGTTTGCTGCTCATGCATCTTTTCCCAGGCCATTGCTAAGAACCTCTGACAGACTAACTTTGTTGTGTCTCCTTTCATCTGTCAAGATGTTGGACAGCCCTGGCAATCAATGTGAGCCACGACAATTTCTGGCATATAGGAAAAGATGCAAGAAATACAATGGACTAAATCACTTCGCAAGAATTTGCAAACACCAGAAGACTATGCACAGCATGGACAAAGAGGACAAGTGCTAGCTCAGCTGAATTATCCATAAGAGCAATGGACAATGTTGCAGTGGAAGCTGAAAGCAAATTAGACATTTATTAATTTTAAATTGAATGTGGGTGCAGAAGCCATTGTGTGGCCAAGAACAGTGTCGTTAGTACTAAAAGAAACACCACAGGTATTGGAGGGTAAAATTCAGGTCTTACAGTGGTAAGCTTATCCCCACTAAAGATATAAGTGAACGAGATGTATGGGTAAATAACATACTGAAAATCATATGATTTGTAATAGTAGCAGGGAGAGGAGATCCTCTTATCGGTTAAAAGTGTGTCAGGCCCTTGGTCTTATCAAGAGGGTACCCTTTGTAGAGGGACGGGGGATTTAACAAGAGTTTGAGGACATCTTCCAAGGGATAGGGAAATTCTCAACAGAGCACAGAAAAAAATTTAAAGAACCCACTGCCCAACAATTCATGTCCCCAAAAGAGTTCCCTTTGTCTTAAAGAGGAGGCAAAAAGACCTCAATAGGCTCATTGCTCTGGGAATCATAGAGCAAGAGAAGAATTGACAGAGTGGGTACATTTGTTGGTCATTGTCGGGAGAAAAAAGATGGAACTCTTCACTTATGTAGAGATCCATAAGAATTAAAAAAAATAATAATAAAGGGAACATTTTTGTACTAAATGCAAGGGGAGAAATTTTGGGGGTATGACTGGTGCTAATTATTTTTCTAGATTTAATGAATCAGCATGTTTCTGGTGGTGCCCTTAGAAAAACAAAGCGTTGGGAGACCCTGCTTCAGTAAACTAAGGACATAAGAATGACCACACTGTGTCAGACCACTGGTCCATTTAGCCCAGCATTATATCTTCCAGCAATGGCCAGTGCCTGATGCTTCAGAGGGAATGAAAAGAACAGGGCAATGTGTTCAATGATTGTCCAGTCCAAACTTCTGGCAGGAAGAGGTTTAGGGACACACAGAAAATGGAGTTGCATACCAGAACATCTTGGCTTATAGTATTTGATGGGCCTATCCTCCATGAACTTATAGAATTCTGTTTTGACCCAGTTATCCTTTCGGCCTTCACTGGCAATGAGTTCCACAGGATGACTGTGTGTTGTGTGGAGAAGTACTTCCTTTTGCTTGTTTTAAACCTGCTGCCTATTAATTTCATTGGGTGACCCCTGGTGCTTTTTTTATGTGAAGGGGAAATAACTTTCCCATTCACTTTCACCACACCATTCATGATTTTATAGACCTCTTTCATATTGCCCTGATGATGTGCCCACCCCACATAAGGCCTGGAGGAGTTAAAGTAGCTAGGCAGGCCAATTAATTACCCAGGATGCACCTGAGACAGGGAGCAGGCCACTAATTGGAAATGGGCTCAGCTGGGCAGGAATAAGAAGGGCCTGCATAAAGCCCAGGAACTGTGAGAAGCAGCAGGCTGCAAGGAAGTAGTCTATAGGGAGGAGGGAGCTTGGGCTGGCAAACCCAGAAAGGGGGGGAAGCCAGATAAGTAGGAAGAAGCCCAGGGAAACAGCAGAAGCCCAGGTGTAGAACTGTACAGCCTTGGCTTGTTATAGGGTTCCTGGGCTGGAACCCAATGTAGAGGCCGGGCCTGGGTTCTCCTATCAGCCACTGGGAAGTGGTGCAGGGCATTAGAGACACCCAACAGACAGCTGCTCTCAAAGGACTTTGATTTCCCCAGAAGTGGAGGACCTTAGTGACCTGGCTGGAGGGCCAAGCCAAGAACAAGAAGCTGCAGCTCTGGGAGTGAGAAGGGCCTCAGAGTGAAAGAGACGATGAGTAGAGACACCGCCAGAGGAGGGCAGAGCCTTGCAAGAGCTAATCCCCAGAGCTGCCAGGAGGAGGTGCCACATGCAGTGAGTGGATCCCATGACACCCCCATTAGTTGTCTCTTTTTTAAACTGAACAGTCCCAGTCTTGTTAACCATTCCTCATATGGAAGCTGTTCTATACCCCTGATCATTTTTGTTGCTCTTCTCTGTAACTTTTCCAATTCTAGTATATGTGGTTTGAGATGGGGTGTCAAGAACTGTATGCAATATTCAAGGTGTGGGGATTCCGTGGATGTATATAGTAGCATTATGATATTTGATATGCTATTTTATTATCTATTTGTTTCTCAATGATTCCTAATATTCTGTTAGCTTCTTTTGACTGCTGCTGCACAATATTTTCAAAGAAGTATCCACATTGGCTCCAAGATCTCTTTTTTGAGTAGTAACAACTAATTTAGATCCCATCATTTTGTATATTTAGTTGGAATTATATTTTCCAATGTGCAGTACTTTGCACTTATCAACATGGAATTTCATCTGCCATTTTGTTGCCCAGTCATCCAGTTTAGTGAGATTCCTTTGTAACTCTTTGCAGTCAGCTTTAGACTTCACTATCTTGAGTAATTTTTTAGTATCTGCAAATTTTGCCACCTCACTGTTCACCATTTTTAAGATCATTTATGAAGATGTTGAACAGATCCTTGGAGAACCTTCCTTTTACCTACCCATTTTTTCCTACACTTTGTTTCCTATCTTTAAATCAGTTACTGGGCCTTGAGAAGACCTTCCCTTGTATCCCATTACTGCTTAGTTTGCTTAAGAGTCTTTGATGTGGGACCTTGTGAAAGGCTTTCTGAAAGTCCAAATGTTCTATATCAACTGGATCACCCTTGTCTACATGCTTAATGACACCCTCAAAGAATTCTAATAGATTGGTAAGGCATGATTTCCTTTTACAAAAGCCGTGTTGACCTTTCACCAACATACTGTGTTCATCTCTGAGCCTGCTAATTCTATTCTTTGCTAAACTTTACTAGACAGCTGTATGGATTGTGTTCAGTGCCCAAGTGTCTCACCACACAATGCAACAAATTGTTGATAGAGTAGAGGATACTAGGGTTTATATAGATGATATTTTGACTTGAGGAAAACCAATAGACACAGATGACCAGAGGACCCAGGCAGCTTTGGAAACAGCAAGAGTTGCTAGGCGAAAGCTAAACAAACAAAAATGACATACCTGGGAGAGAAGTTAACACAGCAAGATGAGGCCATCACTAACATGCCTGCCACAACAGATAAGGAAGGAGTACAGAGCTTCCTTGGAATTGTGAACTATGTAAGGAAAGCCAAATCTAACTGCCTAAATCAGCAACTTGAGAACATCACAGTGCAATGATGTCCAATGGACAAGGAATGCAAATCTTAATACAGAGTTTGAGAAACAGAAGGATTTAATTAGAGGCCTCAGTCCTGACAGTCAGCATAGACCTAAGCTGTTGAGGGATGTCTCCAAGGAAGATATTGGTGTAGTCCTCATACAATAGTTTGGTTAATACTGGAGACCTAGTGGCTTATGCATCAGGCCGCGGGCTCTGCAGCTGCGCTGCCCAGCAAGAGCTCGCTGCCCCATCACCCAGAGCATTGCACCGGTGGCGCAGGGAGCTGAGGCTGTGGGAGAAGGGGAACAGTTGGGGGAGGGGCTGGGGGCTAGCCTCCTGGGCCAGGAGCTCAGGGGCCGGACAGGAGGGTCCCGCTGGCCGTAGTTTGCCCACCGCTGCTCTAGAGCATTTGACTAAAGTGCAATAGAGCAAATTCTCGAGCTTGATTTTGTGTGTATCCTGTTTCAGATGAAAAGTGGACTGTGATCACCAGAGTTTCTTGCTCAGGGTAAGACCCTGCTGAAAGTAATTAAGGCTACTAGCACAAGTTAGGCAGGACAGTCGGTTCCTGGTCCCTATTATCAATGTAAGGAGAGCTCTCAATACTAGATGGGATTTTGTTTAAAGACACCTACTAGATGATTCCTAAGCTAATACCAAAAAAAAAAAAATGTTTAAAAGGATATATGAAGGTCATTTAGGGATTGAGAAATCTAAAAGAATTGTATATGGCCTCAAATGAACAGCAACAATGAGAATACTATTAAGATTTAATCTCATATGCCAAAAAATAGAGGCCAAGTCAACCAAAAACTATGTTGGTGGCAGAGGAAAAATTTGCCTATTGGAACAAAAAAGTAGGCATAATTTGTTTGTTTGCTGGAAAAAAAACACATACTTATGCTAGATTATGATTCTCACTTCCCTGTGATTCTCACTTGCAAGATGATAGTGCATGTCAAGTCTGTTTTTGCTGAACATGGTATACCTCACTTAGTAATGTCTGACAATGGGCCACAGTTTAGTTGGCTTGAGGTTAAGCACTTCACAGTGAACTACAAATTGAGACATGTAACCATTAGTCCCTATTATCCCAAATCCAACGAGGTGGTGGAAAACGGTGTCAGAATAATAAAACATCTTCTAAAAAATACTAGAGTCAGACTCTGATCTGTATTTAGCACTGTTAAATTACAGAAAGGCATACCAGTGAAGCTTGGGTTATCTACTGACATCTTGTTCAATTTGGAAAACAAGAATGCCTGCACTATTACAAACTGAGTTCAGAGTCACTGGAGACTTGCAGATGTACAGAGAGAAGTAAGACAAAACAAAACAATCAGTATGATTTGGAGTCAGGGGAGCTGCCACCACTTCATGTAAATGACACTGTGCATATCTATGATGGAAAACAATGGTCTCAAACAGCAGTGGTTTCCCAAGAGATTGCCCCATAGTCATATCAGGTTCTCACCCTAATGGACCATACAAAGGAGAAATAGGTGATACCTCCAAATCCCAGTCTGCTGTTTTACCCAAGAGGGCCTCAGACAGGCAACAACCATAGCAGGTTGAGCCAATGGAGGCCCCAGACTTAAAACGACTGGAACAAATAGACTCCCCTCCTCCTGACAGCAGCAGTGCTGATGTTTGAAGGGAGCACTGCAGATCCAAGTGACAGCACAGGGCACCTCAAAGACAATTAAATATTTTCAGTAAGTTTAGTTACAGATTGCATATAGGCATTTGTAATTGTGTTACATTAATGTTGGTTTTTAAAATGATATTGTTAAGTTTTGGTTGGAAGGTATGATGTGCCTTTAAGGGCTGAGCTTCCCAGACAGAATCTGGGGCACTGCAGAAGCTCATGTTGTTGTTTTCGTGCACAGCCAGTTGGAATCCAT
This sequence comes from Trachemys scripta elegans, assembly GCF_013100865.1. Taxonomy (NCBI): domain Eukaryota; kingdom Metazoa; phylum Chordata; order Testudines; family Emydidae; genus Trachemys; species Trachemys scripta. The sequence continues at coordinate 167,568,455 of NC_048300.1, forward strand.
CAGAGAATAAAGCAGATCTTTTTGAAGTACATGGATCACTGAGTGATCACTGAACACCACAGTGGCTAACAATAAGAGCACCATCAAGGACCATTGACCATTTTCCACACATCTGTCACACTCTAGTGCTTTCAAGAGTGAAGTGTCTGTTGTTAAGAAATTCATTTGCTAAGTCTGTGTTTCTTGCTTTCCTGCCACGTTGTCCCTGAAAAGTTTAAGTAGGAACCAGAGCTCCCACAGTTCAGTGTACTCTGGGAAAATGTGCTTACGCAACTAGGGCCTCACGAGGGCTAAGCACTAGGATCTAAGGCAGCCGAACTATGGGGTCCCACTGTCCAAGAAGGGTAACAGACATGGGGTCTGATTCTGGAGTGTGCTTCAGAGACCCAGAGCTAGGAACAGTAACCTGGCCCCAGGAATTTTTCACATGGTATGACCCGAGGCTCCCTGCTGCCCCTCTCCCAGATGGCTCCCCCATACAGGCACTCATTGCAGCTCCCCATACTTATAGCAGGTCTTGAGGCTGCAGCTGAATGAACCCTGTGGTTAGAGCAGAGGGGACATGGGCTGCTGGAAGCAGGGAAAGGTCTGGCAGGCCTCTGGGAGAGGAGCTCTGGCGCAGGCGCTGTCCCCAAGGCTGCAGCAAGAAGGAGCAGTGCTGGCCACCTCACTGCCTACTCAGGTTTGGCCCTATGGACTCTCCATCACAATGGGGCCAAAAATGATTGAGTGGCATTGCAACCTGGTGCTTGGGAGTCACAGTACTGCTCAGGTTTGATACCAAAGTCCTCCCCACCCCATCATGACAGATGGGCTGCAGAGCCTAGACTGAGTGGGCAGTGGGGTGGCCAGTGCTCTTTCTCTTTGCCACTGCCATTGGGAGGGCCCAGTAGTGATGACTTGGTGCCCTTGCCAATGCTATACCCTATGTGTAATGTGCATATGACTGCGGGCACCACTGCCAGTCACTACCCAGGCCCAGGGGGCTTAGAATCATATGGGATCCAGTGGTTGGGTCCTCTCACAATTATTGTATTAATCTCAAGGGCCAAAAGAATTAAATGTGTTTATAAACTCTTTCATTGTCCAACATTAAAACAATGATATTTAGGTCCATTTTTTTTTTCTGCAGAGGCTGTGGTTTACTCACTTTCTTGGCAAACACCCAAAAGTGTTCAGTCTAATTTGAATGTTTATTGATCAAACACAAGAAAGCACATGAAATGAAATAAGCATGTATACTGAAACTGAAATACTAGGGAGAGAGAGGGGTTATTTAAGTTATATGCCTGTGTCAACACAAGAACAAATGGATATAAACTGGCAATCAACAAGTTTAGGCTTGAAATTAGACAAAGGTTTCTAACCATCAGAGGAGTGAAGTTCTAGAGCAGTCGGCCACTGAGAGCAGTTGCCCACTGGGGCAAAAAACCTAACTGGCTTCAAGACGAAGGTTGAAAAGTTTATGGAGGGGATGATATGACAAGACTGCCTACAGTGGCATGTAGCAGATCTGTGACTGCTAGCAGCAAAGATCCACAACGGCTGGTGACGGGGCACTAGACAGGGAGGGATCTGAATTACAACAACGTATTCTCTCCCAAGTGTCTGGCTGTTGGGTCTTGCCCACATGCTCAGGGTTTAACTGACTGCCATATTTGGTGTCAGGAAGGAATTTTCCCCCAGGTTAAATTGGCAGAGACCCTGGGTTTTTGCCTTTCTATGGAGCATGGGTCACTTGCTGATTTAAACTAGAGTAAATGGTGGATTCGATGTAACTTGAAGTCATTAAAATATGATTTGAGGACTTCGGTGACTCAGCCACAGGTTATGGATCTATTACAGGAGTGGGTGGGTGAGGTTCTGTGGACTGCAATGTGCAGGAGGTCAGACAAGATGATCATGATGGTCCCTTCTGGCCTTAACGTCTGTGAGTCTATGAAACTGAGTGATTACGCAAAATAAATTAAATCAAAACCTGTTAGAGTCTCTCTCGTTTTGGAAGCAAAATATCAGTCTTTTATTTTCATTAACAGCTGTTTTTTGATTAAAAGGAAAAAGGTTAATTTTACTTTGTCCTGATGTGTGAAGGGTATTCACATGTCCTGTTTTTAACAGACAGAACAGATGAAAAGTGGAGAAGAGACAGGATAGAAAAGGGAGTGGGAGGGACTATGGCTTTTTTGATATTTTTGAAACACTGAATGGCTGGTCCATTACAAATGGATGCTTTAGCATTTTGACCATGATGCCTGTTGCTTGGCCATGGTTCACTTTCCAGTCAGGGAAATCATTTGGTTGGATCTTTTCTCCTGACATAGGCCCACTCATCCTACTGTGCTAATGTAGTTCAGTTGATTTCAAAATCTGATGAAAAACCAAGAGAGTGAGAGATAAGACAAGAGGAAAGAAGAGGAGCAGAAGGTAACACAAAAGAAAGGGAAACAGAACAGGATCTTACACACATCTGTGCTGCTGGCAATTAAGTATTCCCACTGATGGGCTGCGGACTGGATGTCATGATAATATGATGACTTTCACAACTCTCAGGAGAAAAACAAAGTTTCTTAAACAAAGCAAGGCCTAATGGACTTCTTCTCAGGAAGAAAGTTTTTAGATTTTTATCTGTTTCCTCTGTCTTGGGATTTAGGAAGATGAAATGAATTGAGATGAGCTGACATGGGTTGGGAAGATGAGATTTTTTTCAGTCTCTTTTTTAAAGATCTCCAATGTGGAAAAGTGGGTGACATAGTTCATGCCCTCATTATTTTGTCCACCAATTAGGCCGGACACCAATTTTGGTCCATTAATTTTTGGACCCCATAATTTCTGGACCCCATATCTTCTTGTTTATGAAGTCCAATCTGAACACAGTCCTTGAATCATATCAATAGGCCTTTTTTTATCTGGACTAATCTAGTCTCCCTGTTTGGTTTTCTTGCATTTGTTCATAATATTCATCATTGAAAACAACTTGACCTATTTTCCATGGTTAATTCCCAAGCTGGCAAAAAAAAAAACCAAAAAAACAAAAAAAAGCCATAAGTTATTGTGACATCTTATAAACTTTGTCATACTTTTTACATTTAAGCTTACAATTAGGGTAAAGTTTTAGGCCCAGAAATCATAAGACAACAGACCAGTGCCTGTCCAGGAATGGGGATTGAGCCAGATTGTAACATATACTGTACTAAATTTTGTTGGACATGTAGGATACTTATAATTACCATTGTCCAAACATTATCACCTTCTGATTCCGCTTGATATAATTTATCATACTGTTCCAGAAACTGGAAAGCACTTGAGTGTATTATCAGGAGGCAATAAGATTTGTTACTCAATTTCCAAAAAGACACACCTCATTGGATCACTGCATATTTTTTTATGAAACATTAAATTAGATACTTTTCTGTACACAGAATCATCTGTAGGGATTTTTATAGGCTATTAGGAGTTACTGTCCTACTGTCTCATTGAAACTGTAAAACTGTGCAATTTCTTCTCCACATTAATAGAGCAGTATTGATCAAGTGTTCATCCAGTATTTATCATTTTAGTTTGTGCTCTAAAGCACATGTACAGGGTATTCCCAATAGCTCTATTTGCAGTTTGATTTTATTTTCCAGTTTTGGAGTTAAGGAGGTGTACTCTAAGAGGTGCTCGCTTGTGACCTGTCAGGGCAAGACTCACCCCACTGCAGTCCCCTGGGGTTGCCCTACACAGATCCGGTGTCATGATGCCTTTGTCTTTCTCTCATTTTTCATGAGCCCAGTTGTCCCACCATCCAATGGCTTGTCTAGATAGCAATCTGTATGGATACAGAGATTTAGAACCTGGGTTGTGGGAATCAGGGTGACCAATGACAGCACAGTTGATATATTTCAGCTGCCTCAAAAATAGTGGATTCTCATCTGCAGCCATTCCACACATGAAATTCCCATTAATTTATATCGAAATTTCTCATACTAATTGGTTCCATTGGTTAAAATAATATCCGGTCTGCAATGTTAATATGGGTTAGTGTACATTTAAATTACACTATGCTAAATCAAGGAAGTGCTTTCTGATTCTTCTCTTCTCTTCATCCTGGGGATCCTTGTTTAGAATGATTTATTGTCCTTTTAGGACCTGATCCAAGGCCTATTGTAGTCAATAGTATGACTCTCATTGAAGTCAGTGGGCTCTTTGCATCAGACCTTTAGCATCTGTCATTTGGCAAAATAATCACAGAGAGAGTCACTTTCTTCTGACACTGAACAAGGAACTTTATTAGTATTAGCCTTAAGGCTTCTCTCTGTAGCTCCGTCACTATAGAACGACTGCTTAGAAGCTTCCCAAGCCCCTTCCTGCTAGGCTTCCTGCTACAGATTTAAAGAAATAGTGTGCACATCTTCATAGCATTAATCTCTTTTTTCTCATTTTCTTACAATAAACGCAAATGATTTCTGAATATATAAAATGTTGCGAAAATCAGCTTCTTCTAGTTGTTAAATTAGAAAGGTCCTAGGAATACAGTCCTAGGACTTATGCACTAAGAATGTGAAATATTGATATAGAACATGTCTGACGCCCAGTTAGGTGTAGAAGAGCCATTCAGGGTATAACTACACTGCAAAAACAAGACCTGCAGCAGCAAGTCTGCAGCCCGGGTCAACTAATGTGGGCTTGCACTACAGCTCTAAAAATAGCAGTGTAGATGTTTGGGCTTGGACTGGAGCCTGGGCTCTGAGACCCCCCCCCCCCCTCCTCCAATCACTGGGGTTGAGAGCCCAAGCTCAAATGTCTGCACTGCTATTTTTAGCCTCATAGCATAAGCCCTTCATGCCGAGTCAGTTGACCCAGTCTCTGAGACTCGCTGCCACAGGTCTTTTTTGCAGTGGAGACAAACCCTAACTGGCTGTTCTACACCCAACTGGGCATCAGACATGTTCTATCTCAATATTTCCCATTCTTAATGCATAAATTCCTGGGGGTTAGATTTAAAATCTGTCTTGATAATTGCCCCTACTTTGTTTATGTGAAGAACAATTTCACAATTCTTCATGAAATTCTCTTGATCATCTTTACTGATTTTCTGGGAACTCAAGTCTCAGTGAAAATAAAAATTAATTGTAATGACAAATTAGTAACACTTCAAAGCACTGGACAAATATTAGCTACTACTCACTTAGGTATGTTTAATCCTCACAATAACCCTGTGCTATAGATAGCTATTAATAGCCTCATTTTACAGATGAGGAACTGCAAAGAAAAAAGGTTAAGTGACTTGGAAAAATCCACACAACAAATTGGCACATACACCTCTCATATAATGCAACCCGATATAACACGAATTCGGATATAATGTGGTAAAGCAGCTCTCCGGGACGGGGGGGCAGGGCTGCGTGCTCCGGCGGATCAAAGCAAGTTCAATATAACGCAGCTTCACCTATAACGCAGTAAGATTTTTTGGCTTCCGAGGACAGCGTTATACCGGGGTAGAAGTGTATTTGACGCAGGAAATCTTAGCTTGCAGTTCTGTGATTTCACTAGATCTCACTTTCTTCACTCAGATAAATGAGAGACTGAGTTTCAGAAAATACTCACAAACTTCTGGTCATGTGAATTAACATTCCAGAAATCTCTCCTCATATCAGAGAGATATTGGCGTTCATAAGTCAGCTGATATTGGCTCACATTTTTGAAGTTGCAAAGCATCACAGCACTAAGTCTCCCCACCCACACCCAATTCCCTGTGGAGAAAAACCCACATTGAAGGCTGGAAACTGGGAGTTCTCCTAACATTTTTTTTTAAATTAAATTAAATTAAATTAATGGAGATATCCCATCTCCTAGAACTGGAAGGGACCTTGAAAGGTCATCGAGTCCAGCCCCCTGCCTTCAGTAGCAGGACCAAGTACTGATTTTGCCCCAGATCCCTAAGTGGCCCCCTCAAGGATTGAACTCTCAACCCTGGGTTTAGCAGGGCAATGCTCAAACCACTGAGCTATCCCTCCCCCCTGTACTCTTCTGTCAAGGGGAGGGAGATTCAGCCTCCAGATGCTTTGGATCATGGAAGAGCTGCTAGATGAGACAGCTGCCTGCACAAAGATCTGTTCCTCCACATTGCCTCTGGGACATGCTGTCCCTCCACTCAGCAGCATGGCACTGGACTCTCCCCTTGGCATCTTTTCCACTGGGAGCTTCCCCAGCGAAAATTGGAATCAAACAAAACCTAATACTTTTGCAAAGCATGCATATGTGGTCTTTTATATATATCTAAAGAAAGCAGGGGTTTTGCTTTCTACTTCTGTTCCTCTCTTGGTCAAGTTGGGATTGAGGAAATCTTCATTTTCTTCACTGTGGAGGAGGAGATGGTAATCTGAGCCTTTGATTAGTCAAGAGGAGAACAACCTTTTAGGTTTACTTTTTGCTGCTTTTAGTACTGCTAAAATAAATAGATAGATCTAAGAAAAAGAACATAACCAAGGGCCAACTTTGCCATGCCTATTCAGATTGAATAGTACCTTACTTCACAAGTTGCCTTATTGATTTAAAATAAGTTAGTTACCACTCAACCTTAGTAAGCAGAATCTGGCCTCAAGTAATGTGCAAGACATAGGAAGAAATAAAGATCAGAAATCACAAACAATTAAATAGATTATGACCACAGACTGCTGAGATACTAACCACAGTCTGGGAAAGAGGGAGCATAAACAGAACAGAAATAAACCTAGGTTACATGAAAATAATAAGAACGAACATTTACACTCAATTTGGAAAATTAATTCTGATTTCTGGTAGAAAGTACATCAAAGCATGACTTGCATGAGAATTAAATAGCAAACACACAGTGGTTGGGACTGTGAGGTATTAGCAAGGGAAAATGTTAGGGGAAAATACAGAGGGGGGAAATAAAACTACAAAGAGATAAAAGGTTGTGACCATCTTTGTCAAAACAAAGACTATTTATGATTTAGTTCAAAAACATTTTCTACAGATTGAACTGAACAAAAAGGGATTAGAGAGGAGAAACATACTTAGATTCCGATACTCTGAATCTTGTTTTGTTGGTATCCAACCTATGTGATCTCCAGAATATGACAGATGAGCTTAACCATGAAAACTGGAAAAAAGGACTTTCCATTGTCAAGGCTGATTCCCCACTCTGGCACTCTGAGTGCAAAAGGTGGGGGCCTGCAAGGATTTTAAAAATTAATATCTGCCACTCCAGGCTTGTATTACACTCCCAAGGTTACAGCTTTCTCTGACCTCGGATTGGTAGATGCTGCCACCACCCAAGTGCAGAATCCCTTTCAGAGCCCAGGAAGACGCACTTGGGAATTCCTCCCTGTGAGGTACCCTCAAACCCTTTCATCCCCCTCTGGGGAAAAGCTGAGAAAGAAAATAAAGGAAATTAGCTGTTGCCACCAGCTAATTAAACAACATATACACAAACCTCTTAGGACACCAAAAATCCAAATCTGTTCTTAAAAAAGGGAAATTTTATTAAAAACAAAAAGAAAGAAAATACATCTGGAACTTAGGCTTTTGCTAGATTTTTAAGGAGCAATTCCAAAAATTAAGCACCCAAAATAGCTTTCTTGGGGGTTCAGCTTAAAGGTTTCAAGCAAACAAAAGCATCTGGGGTTAGCACAGAGGAGAGCCACAAGCCAGAATAAAAAAATAAACCTGATCGTGTCTACCTAAACATTCCCTGTCCCAATGATTCCTTCTAGGTATAGAAGATAATTTTTCATACCAGTTCAATTTCTGCTTATAGCATTGCTGCTCTTTGTCTTCGCTCTTTCCCGGAGAACCACAACACACCGACAAAGGGAATTCCCCCCACCCCCCCCATTTTAAGAAGTTCTAGCCCTTCCATTGGCTCTTTTGGTCAGGTGCCCACTCCTTTTCCTTTACCTGGGTTACTTTTTAACCCCTTACAGGTAAAGCAAGCAGAGAACAGCCACCAAGAGGGACTTTATAGCTAACTGGCTGGCTGGGTGGGTGTCCATAAAAGGGAGCTACCTCTCCCCTGGCCCCCCCTTCATTCATCACACCCATTATTGGAGGTATAAGGGAATTTTCACTGAACAGTAACAGGAGAAAATAAGCCTTAAAGGAAAAGTTTGACTGCATTAAAATGCCACAATATTTGTCAGACTTGTGTGTTGTACTTACTGGACCTGATTTGGAGCCACACTCTGGATGCTTTTCATTGTTCCTCTAGTATAAAGCAGCCCTAAACTAATTTGATTCATTCTACATAGGCTCTCCCATGCATAGGGTGACTTTTGGGTTTTATAGACGCCACTATAGCTAATCCTTTGCTATTAGTGTACAGAGTGTGGCTGGGACTCCCTTGCATCCTGGTAATGACCAGTGGTCATGAGGCTGGTTGCAGCAAGTACAAATTGTTTCTCAAATGTGCATGAAGCAGAGCAACACCAGGATAAGAAAAGGACTCCTCTGTGCAACCCTCCCTCCACTGTATTTGACTACTCCATAGCTGCTGTTGAAGATCTGGCCTTGTATATGCTAATATTATTGATATACTGATACATGATCTTAGTATTACAGAAACATATTATGACTTTTGGAGAGTGAACAAGTTCAGTGTATTATATTTTTATAAATATTGTGTGCACTTAGTTTACCTGTGTGATATTATCCTGCCCGAATGCATAAACTTAACTCAAAAGGAGGCTGTAAGCGGAACACCAACAGGAAACTAAACAATACCAAAGAGAAGGTGCTGTCATAGGGAATACCAAGAGTTCTTGGGGAAATCATTAAGTGGGAAATAATCACTGGTCTGTCACCCACTAGGATGGCAAAGTTTACTCTTCCCAGGCTGATTTTAGGATCGAAAGGTATACTAAACCTTGAAGATGCTCGCCTAGGCAGGAAAGGGATGGAGAGGGAGGAGAAGAAATGTTGCTAGCAGACTGAGGCTAATACATAGGCTGAATGGACATAGACAGAAGCTGCAGCAAGCAGGCTGCTTCTCCGAGCCTAGAGATGAAGGTAACTGGGCTGAATGGAGCTTACCATAGCTTCCAAGGAAAGATTAAATTGTTGGTAAGGGGAAATGTGCATGTTTGGTTTTATACTTGCGCTCTGCATGCTCTGCAACTGTGGATGAAAGAATAAATAATGCTTTGTTTTGACGAAGCTATTTTTGAATCACTTTAATTGGTTCGTTGGTCTGACTTATGGAGAAAGGGGGCTTACAGAGGCCAAACTCAGTTGAGCTTGTTAAGTTAGCATGGGGGGTAGGGAGAGGGTGCATCCTAGAGATTCATTTTAAGAGTGGTAGGGCTGCATGAAGGCAGCCAAACTTGTCACTAGAAGGGTGCATTCGAGGGCAACTAAAAGGAGTCTAAAAGCACAAGTCACCTGGTAACCAAAACACATGTAATCATGAATGGGTAGTTAACCCATATTACACTGGACTATAAAAATTAAAAGCAGCATATATAAATGTTATTTAGTATCTATGCATTTAACCAAGCAAATTTTCAACAGTATAATGAACCTGTAGTTGCAAAACGTGATCTTGACCATTATCATGTCCAAGGATAAGAAATTCCATGCACAATATAATGAATAGAACAATTTACAAATGTAAAAGTATTAAAAATAGTGGTAATGAAAATGATGTGCTTTGGAGAACTTGTCAAAAAGATTAATAAAATAGATTATTACCTTAATAAGTATTAATTGATCACTAACAAAGGTCCATCAAGTCAGCTATCGACCATCCTTACTTAAACTATGGCTGATACCTGATGCTCTGTGTAAAGTGGTTCCCTCCCCACACATCAGCAAGAGAATTGTACATGTAAATCAGTGGCAAATCATCCCACCCACTGCCCTGTGATAAGCAGATTATGTGCTGCAGTCTGATGATATATTGCCTTAACATTATCTTGGGCCCTGATTGTGCCTGCTACTTACATGGGTGGAAAGCTCCTCCATATCTTCTGTGTGGCCCAAGTAACAACCAGCTACACCTATCTGCCTGGGCTTAGGGAATTACAACACTGCTCCATCCCTGCACCCCCTTTGGGAATCCATTGCATGCATCACAGTTGCAGGGTGAGCTGTGCTTTTAGTTCCTCTCGAATGCACACCTCTGACAGGTCTGGCTGTTTTCACCCGCCATCAGATGGTCCTACCACTCTTACACGGGAGCTCTGGGCTGCAGGCTGATAGCGGGGCCTGCCCGTGACTGGGAGTAGCCCAGCGGAAGGAGATATCTGCACCCCCTGAAGCAGTGAGTGCACTCTCCCTGCATTCCAAGTATCTAAGAGGAATTGTTTTTTCTCAAAGTATTTTTTCCCCTATCTCCCACAAAAGCAGGGCAGATATGACCCAACCCCAAATGTGGCTTTGATAATGATAATAATGAGCCCTTAGTTTCCATAGATACATATGTGTTTAGTAGTCATTGGCTACTACAATTCAGCCACAGGGTTTGGTTAAGTTATTGTGACTGTGTTCAGAGGTTCATTATATGCGGTGTGAACTAGCATTACCCTTTGTGATCTTCCACTTAATTTAATCAAATGTTCCCTTATTTCATATTATGAATTCTAAAAAGAAAGGCCTGATCAACTCCTTCATAATTTTGAACTTTTCAACTGAAGTCATGTCTTTTCAAACTAAATGTCCCCCTAGTTGTTGCAGTATCTTGCCAAACTTCTAACCATCTTCTCTAGACTTCTTCAATCTCTCTTACAATTTTTAAGTTAGAGTGACTAAATATAAACAGTACAGGGCTACTGTTGTCTAGGATCTATAAATATGTTCTGTATTTGGCTTTCCACCTGGTCTCTGCCTTCAGCTTCTCTTCCGTAGGTACAATAACTTGGGGAAATGGGCAGCACATATTCCCCTCACAACTTGTCCCTTCACCTCCTTAGGAATGCTCCTTTCAATTCTGCCTACCTATTAAGGCTTCTGCTCCTTCCCACTAAAATATACACATGTGCTGCCGCTTCTCTGTGTGATGCTTTCCTGGCCCAAACCATTCATTCCCACCACACACACACTCCTTGTTGGTGTAACCCTGGGTCCCTGCAGCAACTGCAGGGGGAGGAGGAAACAGAGATCTTGCAGCGCTGCTTTATGCTGTTCTGCAGTAGACTCCTCTCCTTCACATTGAGGTGAACTACTGAAAGTTTAGGACTGGCAAGAAGAGAAAAACAAGAGTGGGAGAATCTGCAGGCAGAGAGATTGAGAGTGCCTGTCTGAGGAGCAGGGAAAGGGAGGGAGAGTTTGGAGAGAGGAAAAAGAGTGCCTAGGTGAGTGACAGTGTGTAGCGAAAAGGAGAGGAAAGGAGAGAAGGATAAGTTGTATGAGAGAGTGAAGGGGAGTAGTAGGGAGAAAATGAACAAGTTTTAGGGAGGGGAAGTCAAAAAGAGAAGGAGAAAATGAGATCATATGTATACAAGGGGCAGTGCTTAATTTGTAATGAAAGAGGTGCCGGGGCTCAGCTTCAGCAAGCCCCGGCACAAATTAAGCACTGGTAGGTGACCAGAGAGTGACGTCTGCAGGCTGGGCAGCCATCTCAGCGCAATCAGCAGCAGGGCAGGTCATGGCCTGGTATGGAGAGTGATGGCTGCTGGCTGGGAGCCCAGAGGTGCTGTGGCTATGAACTGCCAAGCTTAGAGGTGCCAGGGCTCAGCCCCAGCACAAATTAAGCACTGACAAGGGGTAGGGCGGAGGGAGAAAGTGAGAAGTAGGAGAAGGCTGTATGAATTGAAGAGGTGTGGTTACGTGTGGATGTGCAGGGTTGCATTAATGCATAGACATATTAGGAACATGACTAGTGCCCCGTCTCCTGGAGTCATGTGATGTCACAGTCTAAGCTTTCATTTAAAAAAAATAGTTCTTTCTTTTACTCATGATTGGCAACAGGAAATAAAAAGGACTGGGATAAAATGAGCTTTGGGAGTAAGGACAGGCATTTGCTTGGGGCCAGACCTTGCTAGCAGTTCTGCCTCATTCCTGATTTTTTAATTTTCATCTTCCTGATCACCTCCCCCAAGTTTTTTTTATTATTATTTATTTGTTTAAAATAATTCTGGTTGCACTTATCTTTTACTCCTATTTGGCTTCTACATTTCATCATAGCCTCCCTCTTGCTTTCTCCCTTTGTTAACTTTGCCTTGCTCTGTGATGATTTTTATATTTTAAATAACCTGACCAATATTGTGCACAAAGCACTCACCTTTCCTTCTTCAGCAATAAAAAATCCTGGAAACTCCCATTCAATAAAGATGTAGTGGAAGGGGGAGAAGGATTTTTGCACATTGACTGTGTTCTTGGCTTTTTAGAGCTTGATCCTACAAAGATTTATTGTCAGCCATAAGGTTGCAAACAAGATTTCCAAAGGATGCATTTTTAGGTATTTATATTCCTGCTTAGCCATAGTAGTTTTTACTCCTGTTTGCTCAAAATTATATACATCTCTCTATTTTTAAAATAAATTTCAATTTGTCTATGGATACTAAGGATTTTTTTTAAAAAAAATATCCTCTTTATCCTGGTTTGTGATAGTTTTCTTCATAGTTTAAATATCTTCATTCTAAAAGTTCATAGAATTGAGTTACAAGAGTCACTCGTGAAACTCTGAAAACAAACTATTTATGGTATTCATAAATTGCTTTTCTAATCCATGTGTCAATAGGCAGTTAGACCAGTGTACCTTGAGGTAGTTAAAATAACCCATTATATAATTATTATTCCAGAAGATTTTACAATATCAATTTTTTATATGTCAAGTGTTTTAGAAATCTATCTAGCTTTGATTGCCATGTATTTATTTTCTTGAAACATGCACCATTATAGAGATGCAAAAGCAGCTACTAGTTTATTTCCCATAATATCTCTTTTGAATGTATGGAACAGTTTATTTCTTGCTCCTTATTCATCACTTCATTAAGAAAAAATGGAACCATTATTAAAATGTATTGATTTAGGTAATGAATCCGGTATATTTTATAAATGCCAGGAAATTCTAAATTCTGTTTACTCGCACCTAACAAAGTCACTGAAGTTAAGTGTCTGATGGTATTTTGGTGACAGCCCCCAATTCAGAAAATTTAAAGTCACTGGAAGTGTTCTAATTTATATAAGGCTGTAACTCACCACCCAGGTCTACCAGATGAATGTTTGTATTCTTTTATATGAAATGGCCGAAGTCAGCAAAGCAATATTTTCACTTGTACTTTACAGCACCAAAAATTACTTTTTTATTCCAGGAACTGTTGACAAAGTGAAGTTAAATAATTGTTGCTCTTTTGTTTTGTTTTGTTTTGTTTTAACTGAAAATTGAAAGTCACTTCATCATTTTCTGGCATGTCTAGGGAACTATCATTGAGTACAGGAGACAAAACATTTATTTTTCTTCATTTTCAACTACATTTTAAGGGTACAGTCACTATTTACTTTTGTAGTATTCTTCTATTTGGCTTTCCACTTAGTGGTTTTTCTGCAATATCTGTTTTGTACATACATTGTTATCCATATAAAACTTAGATGTCATAACTAATCTTTTTTTTATCATTTTGAGCTGTTAATTTTATGGGCCATTTCTATCAAGCAAACTGGGCACTGGAATATTTTCTGCAATCCAATATATTTGAAATGTAATTGAGGTATTGCTGTGTGTTTGATTTTCTATAGACTTTGATAGAGTAGAGTCATTAGTCCACCTTGTGATAATCCATCTGTTTGCTTCCATTATAAATTAAATGGATGATATTAGAGTTCAGAAATAATCCAGCTAATAAAAGGACCAGATTTTCAAATGGCCTCAGCCTGCCCTCTATGGCCCATTCCAGCAAAAACTTAAGCATATGCATAACTTTAAGTAAGTGAGTAGTCCCACTGATGTGCCAGTTCAGTTCAAATCCTGAGTGGATATTTGGGTAATTTTAATTGAATTCAAATGTGTTTCCCCCTGCTTTTTGAGCTAAAATGTAACAAAATGGCTTTTAGTTGTGTGCCAACGTTTTGATTGAAAAATCAGTTGCAGATGCAAAATTGTAAGAACATATTACAGAATTTAGTTATCTACTGATTGGCATTGACAAATCAGGCACAGTGATTAGATGTCTAAATTCTTTTATTGTGTCTACAGCATTATAAACACAGCATTATTCTCTGATTCTGCAAAGACTCGTGCAAGCAGAATTTCGCCATTTAAATACTATAAATAAATTGTTAATTAAAAGGAAGGAGAAAATCAGTTTGAGTTAAATAAAAACTGACCTGAATATGTACTGGAAGTTTGAATTGAACCAGATCAAATTTTTTTTGGCGATTCAAAGTCCATTTAACTACTATTTCAGTATTTTTTCTTTTCTTAGTACCTATGCACTTCTCTGTGCTTCATATGGAGTTGAAATCAGAGTGACCATCTTACCATGAGACTTCAACCCAAAGTTTGCAGATACTTGAGAGTCTGGGTATTTCATGGACAAGGATGTATTCAAACCAAATCTTTTGACACTAACCATCACAGTAACATGGAATAATAATACAGGCATCAGTTCAGCAAAAACAATTAAGCACGTGCCTAAATCATTCCCTCTTCAACAAAGCACAATGAATGTTAAGCCTGTGCTTAAAATTAAAATATATGCTTAAGTGTTTTGCTAAATAGGAATGGGATTTCTTAAGTGCTAGACTGGAGCCATAATACTTTGCACTTCTATAACATCTTGCATTCAAGGATCTCAGAACAATTTACAGATACTAAAGATGCAGTCCTCACAACTTTGTGTGATCCATTTTACAGAGAGGAAACTGTGGCACATGTCATATCTTCACCGCAAAAAAAGGTGTGTTCTTACACTGGGATAGGCAAATTGAGATAACTATCTTGGTATAAAATCCTCCTGGAGATAAGGCACGGGTAGGTTTTAACCTCAGTGCAGCTTGTCAAGGCCAACACTATACCCCCACCTGGGATTTATCTTGCCTAGCTACATTGAAGTATAAACTAGTGTCTTGTCTCTACTGGGATTTTACATCAAGATAACTTCCTTGATGTAAACATGTTCCTATTTTTTTTATTTTTTATTTTTTTGCAGGTAAGACATATCCATAAAGAGGGTAAGTGTCTTATCCAAGTTCACTCATGAACTATATGGAGGACCAGGAATAGAACACCAGTCTTCTGATTTCCCTGTCTGAACCTTAAACAAAAACAACCTCTTTTCCTTGATCTGCTGTTTTAATATATTTAAAGATATAGGAGATGTAGCTATAATTTTGTTGGCTCTGCCATATTTGATTTGACGTATGACCTAAGAATGTTGTCTGTCTAGTCCCATTTTCCCTACCAATTATTATGAAGCTTTGAGATCCTTAGATTTGAAAGGGGGTCATTAGAACTGCAAATTATTATCATGCGCAGTACTCTGTATCTTTCACTCTGTAATAGGATCTAATTTACTTTCCAATAATGACTGGAAAAGCCAATGTGGGTTAACGAGGTTTGCAAATTAGCAGATAAGCAAACAAATATGATTGTAAAAATTATCAAGGATCTGGCATCACAAAATGTACTTTGTTCCTTTGTTTTAGCTATTGCCCTTTATTTATTATGATAATAACATGCAAGTATAAGCAATCTGTGTTATTGTTTGTAAGAGCGTCTGAGCCGTACTGTGGTATATTTTGTTAAAGTAATGAAGTGTCTGGCATTCAGTTATTAAAGCTGTTCTGATGACTGGTGGAGCAATATTTTGGTGAGAATTATTGAGTTTACACAATAGCAAAGTGAGAATTGGAAGGTCTACTGTATTTACTGCACTGTTTCCTACAGCATTAACATTTTAATGAAGTTATAGTTGAGTAGAAGAATGTAGAGAAGAAATAGCATTATGTTGGTATAGAATATTTTTTTAAATAAGTTGACTGATAGCAGAGATAATTATGTATTAAATAACACAGCTAGACAACAAAGTATAAATCATGCTCAGATAAAAATGTGACCATAGCAACGTGTTTCTGTGTTCAATCTGTGCTCTTACTGTACATTGTTTCGGTTCCATGCTCTGGTCACATTCAAAAGTTTATCTTAAGTTTATAATACAAATGAGTCACTTCTTCTCTTCAAATCTCACCAGGGGTGAATCCTGAAGTTCCTACACATGTTAATGCATACCTTACTCAGGCTAAATTCCCACTGATTTCAAGTAAGGTTTCGTGTTGTGTGAGGGCTAAGGGTGAGATTTCAGAAGTGCCATGGAAAGTTACTTAGGTACTTTGGACATTCCATGCTGAGTACAAAAACTCAGCAAGGGTATCAAGATTGGCCATTTACAGTTTAAGATTTGTAGAGCACTATAATTAAGGCCAGACAAATATTTCAAGGCATATTAAAGGCAATAGAGTCAGCATGACGTTGTGAAATTAAGCATTCCAGCTAGTGTACTAGTACTGTGCTAGAATGTGGTTCTTCAGGGTGTATTTAGTTCAGAGATAATAAAATCTTACTTATGTCCAAATTGCAAGGTTACTTAAAATACGTAAAATAACTTTTAAAACCATTGTAAAATAATTACAATTTATTTGTAATAACTTTAAAGGAAATAAAAAATGTGTAAGATGAGCAACAAAAACCCTTGTAATTTTACTTTACCAGCACAGAAACCCCTACAATTCTCATTTGAAGAAATGTATGCACGTGTAAACCCCTGGAAGCACAAAATGTGATGTAATTCTTGTAGTGATGGGGAAACTTCAATATCTAGTGAACTACTTGGTTTCAGATAAGCCTATGGACTTATCCGCATGTCTTTTGTTTAGAAGCAGATCTCATAGAATTACTAGTGCTGCCTGGTTTTCACTGGGTCACAAATACTCTGGATACAGCCTTTTTGTAATATTTCAATATCGCTATTTCAGGTCCTGGCCAGAACCAGAAATTGCAGCAGCACATAGAGTGTTAAATAAGTTACATTTTTGGAACCACCCTAAATGGCTGGGTTGAAGCATGGGAAAAGATTTGGACAGATTTTTTATCAGAATAAATTTTCCTATCTCTAATGTCTATGGGTCCAGTCCCATCCACTTTCCGTCATAGCTGAGGCAGACCCTCAACACACCAGATATCAATGTGATAGTGCTGCACAGGGCAGACAGGATTCAGAAAGCCTGTGCAATATGGATCACACCTCTAGGGGGCTCTCTACACACCGACATGGAGTATAATTTAGGGAGCCGGGCTAAGGAAGGCAAAGGGGAGGATGGGACAACAAGTTTCAAATCTAAGGCCACTGCCCTCCATTAACTGAGTGGTGTTCTAGGGAGAAGGAGAACTTCTGTGTAAAGGGTGTATTACGCTGCTATTAAAGCTTGAGTTCTAATTTTTCAAAGGTTTTACTCTGCAGATTATTCATATGGGCTGGGTGAATGAAAGATTCGAGGGAACTGATTCATCTCAACTCTACAAATACAAGTTCCTGGCACTAAAGGGTTCATCCTTCTACATTTTCAGCACTCCACCGGTAAGAAACCAATTTTTTTTTGTAAGGTTTTGATTACTGGTGCAATCCTTTTGGAAGCACTGGAAATGAATTCTTTCCTATTAAATAAAGCTGTAAGCTGAGATTTTCAAATGAGCCTAAGGGAGTTAGGCACCCAAAGCCTATTGAATTGCAATGTGATTTTGGCATCCCTGAGGCGCTTTTGATAATCCCAGACATAAAGTTCTGGGGAAACTGGATTGTTAATGGCACACAGAGCTTTTGCTTTCAAGGCACGGTTCAAATTCCCCTCGGGTTGGTTGTGACCAAAATTTGCCATCTTACATTGGTTCTGAGGCCTACCTGTATGTGAAATGAGCGGGCACTTACTCTAGTTTTTCTAAGAAAGGAGTCCACATCACAATTAGCACTAACTGGTGTTGATCTTTGCCAAAAGGCCATGGGTTGAATGTTCACAGGGGATGAATTATCCCTACACCTCCTAGACATGGGACATTCCCCAAAGGTTACAGCATACTGGTGGGGTAGTGTAGGATAGTGTAGTGTAGCTACTGACAGAGTTGTACTTTTTCTGTAGATAAAATGGAGGACCTCAATCTCCACAGTATCTTTCAAGAGTACTAAAATTTCACTGAAAGAAACTGAATAAAAATATGCTAGAGAGTTCTAAAAATCTCAAAACAATCCATACAATATCACATCATAACCTTCCTATTCTTCTTTTTCTTCCACTTATACAATAGAGTGCTGTTGCTCTCAGGAAAAAAAATTGTAAAGAACAAAAAGGAATATTAAAAAACAACTGCAAATTAACTGCCTATTTATGCCTTCGCTGAAGTTAATAGTATAACTTCCATTGCTTTCAGTTGAAATAGGAGCAAATCCAAGCACTTTAAATGTAAACCATCTTACTGGAGTACCATAAAGTGAGAGACAGAAAAGATGATTTATGAACCTTAGACAGTAGCAATCAATAACACAGTCCCTCTTGCATTATGCTACAGTTCCAAGCCAAATGGGCCTAATACATTAGTATCATCATGGGTCAAAAATGGCCAAGTACCAATCTTTTGTTTAATTTGGAGTTAACAAAAACTAGATGTGAAGGACTCAATTTAAAATTAAATCCTCAAATGCAAGTAAACCAAAAAACACCTCAGCTCAGAGACTAATATTTAAATCAATTAACCTATTGTATCTGTCTCTAGTTAAAAGATAATAAAGCAGAAAGAAAACATTAAACCAATAAATAATACAACACACAATGACAGTCTTTTATGAATCTTAATTATGTCTTTCAGATCTATTGTAGAAGGAGAATATTTGATATAGTTAAAACTATTCATCTCGGTGTACAAATTGAAGATAAACTAGTTAATTTATCAAAATCCAGCTCTCTGCTGATATCAGACAGTGAGAATAAATGTATTGTAGCATTTTCCCCGCATTATCTTGATATATCTAATTCACTGCCATGTTTCTGGAGATCGTCTGTTGTGGTATTGCTCCTTGTGAAAAAGTAAAAAAGATAACTAACGTGGCACCTTGTATTAATGCCATGTTCATGCCCATTGATCAGATACTGTAGTAATGACTATGATATAAATGACTAAATAGGTAAATTCTAAAGCTCAATGAACAGTTTTTATATTTTTTATCCATTTCACAAATGCCATGTTACGTGAAACTGTGGCTCTACCACTCACCCATAAGGCTGTTCTCAAACTATCTTTATTTCTTTAGTCTAAATATCCATTACTTTTTTATCTTTTTATTGTTGTATAAGTAATAATAATAATAATAAATAACAAAGTAATAAGCAATTGGAAATTGGCAGGATCCAACAAACCCAAACACTGGAGGGGTTCACAATTTCAACCTGGATCCAGATCCAAATTTCCCAGCTGGCCTCTACATGTATAATGGCCACAAAAACGTGTAAATCTGTGGCACTCCAACTTTGAACCTTTGGCTCAACTCTAATGACTTTTTTTTTAAAACTCTCTAATAAGTTATTAGCTATTATTCCTATTGTTTATGGTCTATATAAAGTGAATCCTGAGTGTAACATTAAAAAATAATTCCCACAACAATTCATTGTTGTACCACAAGCAAATGTATTACTGTGATTGGTTTGCTTGAATTTTACAAGGGTAGTTATTATATTCTATTTTAATCATGTTGCTGTTATGCTGCACAGCATCATGAGAACATCAGCAGGTGAAGCACTTTATAATTAAAATTATGTTACAGTGTGTATTTTGATTTAAATATACAAATTAGATGGGCTGTCAGATAAAATGGCTATCTTCAATCTTGAGGATCCTGTTCACAGCTTTATTGCCCATTTATATCAAGCATGTCCGCTACAGTTTTTACTCTTGTTCTAATCCTTTGTGTAAATGGAGTGTAAATCATACTTGGATTTGAACATAGCTGACATCTTTTCATGAAAATAACCCATATACATGCCAGTCATGGGCAGAACTCAGGAGAAATACTTCATAAAGGTTCAGGTCTAGTGATGTTTAGCAATTGAAAGGCGACTCGCTGTGGAGCTACGCTCTGCTAAAATAGTTTCTGCAAATGACAGATCATCATCTTAGCAAGTATATGTCAAAGGACATTTTGTTTATGAAAATCAGCATTTTTATGAAAGTTGAATTCTAGGTACCCTAGTTAAGCATCTACACTGTCTATCTTGATGGATTAAATGTATGAAAGCTAAGGTCTCATCTAAATTTCAGGAACTGTGTCCAGACTTGAGGGAAAAAATCCATGGGAAAGTAAAACTCTATTCCTTGATTAGTGTGGTACCTACACAGCAAAACCTTTAAATAACTAAAAGCTTTGATCAATCTACTTGTACTTGCTTTGTTTATTATTAGAGCTGTCAAGCGATTAAAAAATTAATTGTGATTAATCGCATGATTAAAAAAATAATCGTGTTTAATCATACTGTTAATAATAGAATACCATTTATTTAAATATTTGTGGATTTTTTCTACATTTTCAAATCTATTGATTTCAATTACAACACAGAATACAAAGTGTACAGTGCTCACTTTATATTTATTTTTATTACAAATATTTGCACTGTAAAAAACAAAAGATATAGTATTTTTCAATTCACCTAATACTGTAGTGCAATCTCTTTATAATAAAAGCTGAACTTACAAATGTAGACTTATGTACAAAAAAGCCTGCATTCTAAAATAAAACAATGTACATCTTTAGAACTTACAAGTCCAATCAGTCCTAATTCTTGTTCAGCCAATCACTCAGAAAAAAAAGTTTGTTTACATTTGCAGAAGATAACGCTGCCTGCTTCTTGTTTACAATGTCACCTGAAAGTGAGAACAGGTGTTTGCATGGCACTGTTGTAGTTAGTGTCGCAAGAATTTACATGCCAGATGTGCTAAAGATTCATATGTCCATTGATGCTTCAACTACCATTCCAGAGGACATGCATCCATGCTGATGATGGGTTCTGCCCGATAATGATCCAAAGCAGTGCAGACCAATTCATGTTCGTTTTTATCATCTGAGTCAGATGCCACCAGCACAGGGTTGATTTTTTTTTTTTTGGTGGTTTGAGTTCTGTAGTTTCTGCATCAGAGTGTTGCTCTTTTAAGACCTCTGAAAGCATGCTCCACACCTCATCCCTTTTAGAATTTGGAAGGCACTCGAGATTCATAAATCTTGGGTTGAGTTCTGTAGCTATCTTTAGAAATTTCACATTGGTATCTTCTTTGCATTTTGTCCAATTTGCACTGTTCTGAAAACGAACAACGTGCTAGGTCATCATCCGAGACTGCTATAACATGAAATATATGGCAGAATGTGAGTAAAACAGAGCAGGAGACATACAATTCTCCCCCAAGGAGTTCAGTCACAAATTTAATTAACACACTATAGCGCATCTGGCATGTAAATATCTTGCAATGCCAAGTCACTTTCAGGTGACTTTGTAATTAAGAAATGGGCAGAATTATCTCCAGTAAATATAAACAAATTTGTTTCTCTTAGAGGTTTGCTGAACAAGAAGTAGGACTGAGTGGACTTGTAGGCTCAAAAGTTTTACATTGTTTTGTTTTTGAGTGCAGTTATGTAACAAAAAAACTACATTAGTAAGTGGCACTTTCATGATAAAGAGATTGCACTACAGTACTTGTATAAGATGAATTGAAAAATACTATTTCTTTTCTTTTTTTACTGTTTCCCCATTTCCCCAGTTTCTCCAGCATTACTCCACAGCCAGTCTCCCAGGACTTTCACCCAATTTCCACCGCCTACTTTAAGTCTTGGTTAGGGACCTTCTGTCTCCCATCTACTGTCCCATTATCACTACCTATGGTGGCACAGGTTCCCACCCCAGTCAAGAAGGGGGGGTGGGAGGAGTTCAAGAGCTCCTCTGGGCACAAACAGCCCCACCACAGTGAATGTGTGAGGCCTGTTGCACTTGGAGAGAGGCAGCTCCTGAAAACAGAGGATCCAAGTCCCGCAGGGTTGGCACTCGGATGGAAACAGAGCTGGAGAATAGAGTTCTCAATCCCACAGAGCAGGGGCTGCTTACCTAGAAAGCTGCTAAAGTCTCTGCCACCTGGATCTTCTTGATCGGTAGCGGGATCTTTGCTTTACTGTGCTTTGCTTTTCATTAGAGCCCAGAACTCTCAGCTCGGGGCTTTCAGATGTACAGGGGATTAGGAACCCTGCCCACCTTGACAGAGACTATTTACCTTTTGCCTTGTGAAGAACATTGGGGTGAGCATGGACTGTCTTGTGGGCTGCAGGATTATTCTGTTTTTCTTTTCCTTTCTTTTGGAGTGTGTTGCCTGCCTAAAATTTGTGGGTGTGGTCTCCTGGTTGCACTCCAAACCTGTGCTACAGTGACACCTACAGCCAGAGAGTGATGTCTGTGATAAGAGAGGTGCCCAACCTCACCCCAAAGGTAGAGGGTGCAATCTATGTTGCTCCCCAGAAAAGTTTTTTTTTTAAACAACTCATCTAAACTGTCAAACTTGCAAAATACAGAGATAAAATATGTTTATAGTTTACAAGATGAAATTAGATGGAGCTGTATAGAAGGGGCAGCAATGGTGAGAGTTGAGGAGGCATTAGATTGTGGGTACTCAGGCAAAAAGGGGCTTTCTAAAGACTCCAGGAAGGCCAAGACAGAATTACACTCCTGAACATCTTAAGAGTTTCACAGGAAGGTTATTTTTCTCCTGCAAACTTTAGCACTTCTGCAGGAGAGCAGACTCTCTTTTGAGGACTTCCCAAGATCTAGGAGACAAACTCTGGGAACACTTCCTTGCTTATAATTCATCTGGTGAAGCCCGAGCTAAATCACATACCTATCAGAGCTGCAGGGCCGTCCTTTTGACAAAGAATGCCTCCTTTGTCAGTTCTGCTTTAGATGGCTTGTCCTGCAAAAATACCTTGTTCAACTCATCCTTCATCAAAAGTTACTAACACAAAATAAGTTAGATGATGTTATATTCAGAGTAAAACTTTACAACAAATGTACAGTACTCTACTCAGAGTAACCACTGTAAATTTGGATAGTAAACGCTGTTCTATTTATTTATTGATTTTGAGAGCAAGAAAGAGAGAGCGCATATAGTTGCATCCCTGTTTCAAGTGCAATTCTTAACACAATCTTAATTTTGGAGATACATGGCATCTCCATAATTCCGTAATACTTTTTCAGTATGATTAAGAAAGTAGCACTGAAGTGATTTCTGTAAGACTGTGACCATCTAACTGATCTATTTTATTCATATTTCCTTTAATTGAAAAATAAGTGCAACATTATTTTTGAAGTAATAGAAACAATTAAATACCAACAGACTGTAATTTATCTGTGTTCCTCCTTGCAAAGAGATTAAAGGGAAGAAAAAATTATGCATAATTTAATGAGTGCAGGCACAGTGATTTGAATATGAAAAGCATTATTTAATGCTAAGTATTATTAATTGTAATTATATACAAGAACCAAAGTAATATCCTGAAATTGAAGTCACACTCTATTTTAGGGCACAGGCTTTACCATGAGTGTCTTAACAGACAACTAAATCCTGTGTCTGAATCATAAAGTTAGTTATTAATTTTACTCCATCTCCCTACTAGTGCAAGACTGTTCCTTATTGTACATTTTTTAGTATCTGGTTAGTTTTGAATTTCCCAAGGAGGGTTGTCAATTAATTGCAGTTAACTCCTGCGATTCACTCAAAAAAAATTAATCACAATTAAAAAAATTAATCTCAATTAATCACAGTTTTAATAGCACTTTTAAACAATAGAATACCAATTGAAATTTATGAAATATTTTTGGATGTTTTTCTACATTTTCAAATATATTGATTTCAATTACAACAAAGTGTACAGTGCTCACTTTATATTATTATTTTTATTATAAATATTTGCACTGTAAAAATAACAGACAAAAGAAATAGTATTTTTCAGTTCACCTCATGCAAGTACTGTAGTGCAATCTCTTTATCGTGAAAGTGTAACTTACAAATGTAGACTTTTTTTGTTACATAACTGCACTCAAAAACAAAACAATGTAAAACTTTAGTGCCTACAAGTCCACTCAGTCCTACTTCTTGTTCAGCAAATCGCTAAGAAAAACAAGTTTGTTTACATTTACAGGGAATAATG
This sequence comes from Trachemys scripta elegans, assembly GCF_013100865.1. Lineage (NCBI taxonomy): Eukaryota > Metazoa > Chordata > Testudines > Emydidae > Trachemys > Trachemys scripta. The sequence goes on from NC_048300.1 coordinate 167,592,613, forward strand.
CTGCCCGCTTCTTATTTACAATGTCACCTGAAAGTGAGAACAGGCGGTTGCATGACAGTTTTGTAGCTGTCATTGCAAGGTATTTACTTGCCAGATATGCTAAACCTTCGTATGTCCTTTCATCCTTTTGCCACAGTTGCAGAGGACATGCATCCATCTGATGATGCTAGTTAAGAAAATAATGTGTTAATGAAATTTATGACTGAACTCCTTGGGGGAGAATCGTATGTCTCCAGCTCTGTTTTACCTGCATTGTGCCATATATTTCATGTGATAGCAGTCTCGGACGATGACCCAGCACATATTGTTCATTTTAAGAACACTTTCACTGCAGATTTAATAAAACACAAAAAAGGTACCAATGTGAGATTTCTAAAGATAGCTACAGCACTCGACCCAAGGGTTAAGAATCTGAAGTGCCTTCCAAAATCTGAGAGGGACGAGATGTGGAGCATGCTTTTAGAAGTCTTAAAAGAGCAACACTCTGATGCTGAAACTACAGAATCCAAACCAAAAAAAAAAAATCAACCTTCTGTTGGTGGCATCTGACAATGAAAATGAATGTGCATTGGTCTACACTGCTTTGGATTTTTATCAAGGAAAACCCGTCATCAGCATGGACGCATGTCTTCTGGAATGGTAGTCGAAGCATGAAGGGACATATGAATCTTTAGCGTATCTGTCATGTAAATATCTTGCGAAGCCGACTACAACAGTGCCACTTTTAGGTGATATTGTAAACTAGGGTTACCATCCGTCCGGTTTTCCCCGGACATGTCCGGCTTTTTCAGTGTTAAATGGCCGTCCAGGGGGGATTTCTAATCAAGTAGAAATGTCCGGGATTTCCCCCTTCCCCTCATGCGGAGTGCGGCGCAGCTGATTGGACGCCTGGCTGATTGAAAGCCGTTCGCAGCCACTAGGACCTCTAGTAGCCAGAGTCCCTCCCCCTCCCCCACTCCCTCCTTCCCCACAGAGCAGCGCGGCTGTGTTTGATTCCACGTGGAGCCTGCATTTCTCCCTCTGCCCGGGTGAGCGGGGGGAGCAGGGCAGGCGGCGGAGGGGGGGGTGTAGAAGCTGCAGGGGGCGCAGAGGCTGCAGGGGCGGGGGGGTGCAGAGGCTGCAGGGCGAGTGGGAAGCAGGGGGCACAGAGGCTGCAGGGGTGGGGGGGTGCAGAGGCTGCAGGGTGAGGAGGAGCAGGGCAGGCAAGGGCATAGGGGCTGCGGGGCGAGTGGGGAGCAGGGAAGCACTTAGCAACCCCCAACCAAGATCAGAACAGGAGGGAGGAGGGGGAATGCGGGGTGCTCAGAGGAGGGGGCAGAGTTGGGGCAGGGACTTTGGGGAAGGGGTTGGAATGGGGGCGGAGAAGGGGTGGGGTTGGGACGGGGCCGGGGATGGGGAAGGGGCAGAGTTAGGCGGGGCTGGGGGCGGGACCGGGGCCCCGTGGAGTGTCCTCTTTTTTAAATGTTTGAATATGGTAACCCTATGTAAACAAAAAGCAGTCAGCATTATCTCCTGCAAATGTAAGCAAACTTGTTTTTCTGAGTGATTGGCTGAACAAGAAGTAGAACTGAGTGGACTTGTAGGCTCTAAAGTTTTACATTGTTTTATTTTTAAATGCAGTTATTTTTGTACATAATTCTACATTTGTTAGTTCAACTTTCATGATAAAGAGATTGCACTACAATACTTGTATTAGGTAAATTGAAAAATACGATTTATTTTGTTTTTTACAGTGCAAATATTTGTAATAAAAATAAATATAAAGTGAGCTCTGTACACTTTGTATTCTGTGTTGTAATTGAAATCAATATATTTGAAAATGTAGAAAACATCGAAAATATTTAAATGAATAGTATTCTATTATTGTTTAACAGTGCAATTAAAACTGCGATCAATTGCAATTAATTTTTTTAATCACGTCACAGCCCTAAATCTTGGGGCTTTTACCACCTCTTTACCACAGGTTAGAACAGCTCACTGCAGAAATATTACTCGATGTAAAGCTATTTTTCCCTTTTAATTTAATGCTATTACATGTGGTTGAAATGCTAAGTAATTCTACCTCTCCTTTCAGCAAAATCCTACACCCACTGAAGTCAACAGAATATTATGCCATTGACTTCAGTGGGGTCAGGATTTCATCCTTTGTGTCTGTATCCTTCATACAGTTCCTGATTTTTACAGTACTTCTGCTTAGTTACCACATTAGCAAAGCTTCTGTATAACATATTACAGCCACTTATTCTTTCCTCCTAAATCTGTCCCACAAACTCTAATATTTTTTTTTCTGAATACACTCCAAATCGTCTAGATTTTTTTGGCAATGAAGGTTTCCAGAACCTGAGCCAAAGGTCACTGAGATTAATGACTCTTTCCATGTACTTCAGTGGGGTTTGGATTAGGTTTACACTATAATACACTATTGTAGCTTTAGTCCCCGTAATGTTATGTGCATAACTTTTGTTCTGTGACATGATGTTTCTTCATAACTGTTTAATCTTAAGAACCAAAGCAAAAGACATGGGCAAATGCAACTGCCATTCGGCAGCAGCTAGGTAGAAGTCTGGGGTAATAAGTGGAACTCCACCAAACACATAAATGGATTCTCCTACTTATTTTTTTCCTCTGACCACTAACAAGAACTAAGGATTTTCCTAGCTCTAATTTTTCAGGAGAAAATTCTTTTCCTTTCAATGACTTGGTACGAAATAATGAGTCAACCATTGGTTTATGGTGTAGAGAGCTGTTCTGTGAGAAGCATGAAAGTCATCTATTAAAGGCAACTATTTTAGGCCAAATCCCATAGTCTTTAGTTGCTCCTTATTCAAGCTTCAATCAAAGACAATGGGACTTCCCTATAGATGAGGACTAAGCAAGGAGCTGCAGTATTTGGCTCACTGAAAATACGTTCTGACTGTGTAATATTACCTCCTACAATCAGATTCAACAGTAAATTCTAGTCAGCTCTGTTCCTGTGTTGTTGCTGGCTTCTAACAGTAGTAAAGGGAAAACTTAAAGTTAATATTTGGTGCATGTGAAAGAAGAGACTTAAAATTGTTTTAAAATTAGAAAGTGTGATTCTAAAATAACATACATTTTATAAAGGGGCTCAGGGACAGATGTAATATCAAAAATTGCTTTTAATTAATTTTGTTAAAAACTAATTACACTAGGTTTCAAATTGACAAATAAACATTAAGTAATTTTCCTTGAGCTTTATTGCTCCTGAAGAACTGCTGCTAAAACTGCTACAGAATGATTATGTAAGCAGTGTTTTTTTTCCATACAGTGCATGGAAGTTATTTTTTATTAATATTTAAATTGTGAAAAGTGTCAAATGGAGAACCCTAGAAGATGAGACCCTCTACCTATTGAACAGATACAGCATGGACAGGAGCAATACTAGATTCCCTTCCAATGTTCCTCAAACCGGAAATCCTCCTATGAGGGATGAGAGTGTAACTCAGTTCTCAGATCCTGTTTTGAGACAGTCAACAGTGATGCTTGTTAGTTCCAATTAAGATGGACATCTGACAATAATGTCAATTATGCCAAGAGCTGGGCCTTAAAAAATCATCACATTGGGCTAATCACGTGATTTTAAAAAAATGGATTTTTTTATTTGTTTTGTGTTTAAGAACCTTAAAGGTTCTCACTTTTGCTTTCTTCTACATGGACTAGAGGCTTGCTCTCTTTTAAAAAATGAGAGCAGTGGTTCTCATGTAATCACCTGACTCCTGGCTTAACCCCCCCTCCCCCTCCAAATATCACTGCAAGTTGACAATTTTTTCTGTCTTAGTGTCAACAGAACACAGGGTCAAAACCAAAAGACAAAGAACTCCACCTCAGTGTATGTTACTATTACCAAGGGCTTGTCTACATGGCCTGACAGTGTGGACTATGGGGGTGTGAATTGCAGCATGCTCTGAAGTACAAACTAAAAGGCATCGAGGTCACAAACACATAGTCCTTTTTGAAACAGGACTACACTAACATGAATGTGGTATCTTTTAGCTTGTGCTAGCTGGGTTTACATGAGGCAGTTCCAATGGAACACTTTAGTATGTGCTTCAACTCACACTCCCAAATTCTTCACTGCAGGGCCATGTAATCAAGCCATAAGAAACAATCACATGACTGGATTTCCTTTCAGTTATATCTATTATAAAAACATAGTTGTTCCTTTCAGTTTCTAACATGAAAATTAAGACCCTGATTCAGTAAGTTACTTAAGTACAGACCTGTTTGTAAGAACTTAACTGGTTCCATGGATATCAATCAGATTTACTCATGGTAGAACTGTACCTTGATGAATCAGGGCCTGAGACAGTTATTTGGCTAAGCATGCTATAAAATAAACAATACTGATTTACCTTACAACAGAGATCATTAAGGGGTTTCCTTCATGCTAAAGTAAGAATATAACAAATCATTACAATTAACACATTTTAATTGTAAGAATACTGTGGATACTGCACTAATGAAAGCAGGATGCTATTAGGAGCTCTTTCCTTAATATCGGATATTAGGTTAATACACTAATTGAAACTGGTTGGCATTTGATTAAACCATCCAGCATAACAATCATTAATGAAATCTCTTTAAATGTTTTAAATCCTTGCCATAAAAGAAAAACATGTCCTTTTAATGGTGTGGTGTTTTTGTTTTTGGTATTACAGGTAAGCACACTAGACTGGGTACGAGCTGAAAAAATCTATCACCTCTGTGAGGTTCTATTTAAAGTTCACAAGGTAGGTCTTCTGAGAATTACAGACTATATCATTTAACCAAGGGAGCTTACGATTTCCTAACATTTAACAATATAAATGATAGACTCAGCTTAATTTGATTTATCAGGAACCAGCCCACAAATAGTTAGTCTATTGCTATAAAACTAGTTCTTAATCTGTAACTATTTCCTGATAAATATTAGATAATTTAGAATTTGGATCATGTCTGTAGTGAGCACATTTCTAAAATATTTTCAATCTGAAGAAATATTAGTATGAGTTCCTCCATGTAAACAATGAATAAAACCACTATCCATATTGAAGCCTGTATCTTATAATATTTTAGTGGGGGAAAAGCATTTTATGGGCCATTTTAAAAAAAGAAATATGTACCTCTAATTAAAACAGTGATGTTAACATATGGTTTAGAATGTTTTATGTATAATCTAATCTGACTGTATTTTGGGTGTAATTTGTTTAGCAATGAATTTAAAATTCAGTTCATTACTACAGATTAGTGATGCACTAGATTACAAGTAATAAACAGCCATTATAATTTAAAATGTAGTCCTATATTTACAAAGAGCAATGCTGTTCATTCCTCTATTATGTAACTTCTCTTTTTTAGTATTATTTATTTAGTTTTGCACCAGGCAAAACTGTGGGTTGTTGTGTTTTTGTAAAACAATAATTGACTTTTAAACATTTTCCCCCTTTAAAAACTTTTTTTAAATGAGGGGTTGGATGCATTAGGAATGGCTGGGTAGACAGACAGATGTTATCCTTTACTGTCCAAAGAGAGATCACTGGTGTCCAGTATGTGGCCCTCCAAGTTGATTGTGTTAAGAAGAGAATTTATATCTGATTATATGTTGAATACGTGTTCTCTGAGCCATACCCTGTGATTTTTAAATAGAAGTCTCTGAATCAGTCAATACAGAGAAGTAGACAGAGGCATCACTTCCCCTGTAGCCCCTGGAGCAGGACTGATGTGAGCTGCTTGTGCTCTGAGCAGCTGCTCAGCATTTCTCCAATCCACCATATGCTGTTGCTTCATTGTCTGTTTACCTGCTGGGGGCAAATCCCTATATGCAGGGGGAATCAGATTAGGAGCTCAACTAACTCTGCCTAGTGTAGTGCAGTGCCTAGCAAAGGATGTCTCCTCCTCCCTACACAGTCACCCAAGGAAGCCTAGGAGAGGGGAAAATTCAGATAATCTGAGATCCAACAACCATTTTATCTGTCCCAGGCCAGTTTAGAGCATCATGGAGACTGGTCTAACTTGTACCAGCAGGCTTTATCTCCAATGGCCCATGTGACAGCTGGGGCTCACCAAAGATCATTGCGTTCCTCCCACTTATACTCCCTGTCCATGATGCTCCACTCCATCACTGATGTGTTCTCTGCACTAGAGGCTGTGGGCAGGGAGGTATAGCAGCAAGCTTCACTGGTTCTGTGCTCACTGGGGACTGCCTGTGACAGACATTCACAGGGTGCAACCTGGAGCTGGGGTACCGCTGGGCCCTCTGGCATACCAATCACATTGTGAGGCTGGGATAAGCTGCAATCCTTTTCAGGTCTTGCACTATGAACCAACAATAGAGCGGATTCAGACGCTTCCCCCCAGCTCCCCAACCTAGGACCCAGAGCTGTACCATCTTGCCTTGGTCAAAAGCCTAACCAGTGTAAATTTATTTACCAATCCGCCTCTCCCTCAGTGTGGAGAGGACAATCCACCAGCCCTGGTTCTTGAGCAGATTTCCCTTTGCACGTCAAACAAAACACTGTTTTAAGTAAAAAATATAAAACAGATTTATTAACTACAGAAAGATAGATTTTAAATAATTGTAAGTAATAGCGTACAGATCAAAGATGGTTACCTAAGAAATAAAACAAAATCACAATCTAAGTTCTATACAATAGACAGGATTTGAATCAAGCAGTGTCTCACTCTGATGGTACAAACAGTCCACCAATCTTCCATACACAGGCTCGAAATCCCTTCAACCTGGAACCATCTCCCCAGTCCAGTCTTTGTTCCTGAGCTGTTTTCAGCTATTCAGTTATGCGGGGGTGGGGGGAAGTGAGATCAAGTGATGATGTTGCTTCCCCCTTTTTATAGCTTCTGCCAGGCGGAGGGAACTTCATTGTTCCAAGTAAAGTCCCCAGCACAGTTAGTGGAAAAGTACAGGCACAAGTTGGAATCCAGTGTCACATCAGCTGGTCACATGCCCTTGCATGCTTCGATGAATCATAGCAGGGGCCATTACCCATATTCTGGCTAGAATGTTCACAGGCATCACAGTGGGGTGTCAACTCCAAGGCCCACTGCTCTGAAGTGCTCTGCTGATGCCACCCAAACTGAGTACTCTGTGTATCGCCAAAGGCAAGGAGTGCTGGAGTCCAAGCCCACCTATCGAAGCAAATACTCTCTAACCTTGTCTGTTGATCATGGAAAGAGAAGAGCTGCTGCCACTCTTGGTAGGAGGGAGAACCCCATGCAGCTGCCCTAGCCTCTGTGGGAAGGGAGGAGGGGTTTCATGTCACTATCACTCCAAGTAGTGAGCAAGGCAACAATTCGGGAGTGGGATTGGGCAGGGACCTCAGAAGCACAGCCATGTGGGGGTATGTCTAGCGCCCTGTATTGCCTTAATGCAATCCCGTCTCAAGGGTGGGTGGCTTTTGCTGCCTTTGCACCATCTAAACAGCACAAAAGTAGTAAAATAGGGCAGAGAATCTGCCCCAAAATATTGATTCTGTCTCCTTGTCCTCTTCTGAACCATGTTCAGGCTAAAATGATTGGATGCTTCTGGCTAAAATGATTGGATGCTTCTGATGTACTGCGTACAGATGTGGTCTCCTCATCTCAAAAAAAGATATGCTGGCATTAGAAAAAGTTCAGAAAAGGGCAACTAAAATGATTAGGGGTTTGGAACCGGTCCCATATGAGGAGAGATTAAAGAAGCTAGGACTTTTCAGCCTGGAAAAGAGGAGACTAAGGGGGGATATGATAGAGGTATATAAAATCATGAGTGGTGTGGAGAAAGTGAATAAGGAAAAGTTATTTACTTGTTCCCATAATATAAGAACTAGGGGCCACCAAATGAAATTAATGGGCAGCAGGTGTAAAACAAATAAACAGAAGTTATTCTTCACACAGCGCACAGTCAACCTGTGGAACTCCTTGCCTGAGGAGGTTGTGAAGGCTAGGACTATAACAGGGTTTAAAAGAGAACTAGATAAATTCATGGAGGTTAAGTCCATTAATGGCAATTAGCCAGGATGGGTAAGGAATGGTGTCCCTAGCCTCTGTTTGTCAGAGGGTGGAGCTAGATATCAGGAGAGAGATCACTTGATCATTACCTGTTAGGTTCACTCCCTCTGGGGAACCTGCCATTGGCCACTGTCGGTAGACAGCACACTGGGCTGGATGGACCTTTGGTCCAGTATGGCCGTTCTTATGTTCTTATGTAGATACTCCTGATGCCTTTTAAAAAGAGGTATTTTCTTTCTCATCAGAATATTACCCTTGCTGATTTGATGCTCAGTCCTTCCTTTACTATTCTGGCAAAGTTAATTTCAAGGACGATCCATCCTTACAGCAAATTCTATGGTTGCTTTTTCATTAAGAAAAAAGAAGTGGGAAATAAACTACCTTAGACTCGACTCTTAATGTTCTTGACATCCTAATAAATGAATGCTTAATTGTCAGTCTTGGTGAATACATTAGCTAAAACACAAAAGCTCAACTTCAACACTTTAACCTCCTTTCTGTTGACACTTCAGTATAAATGATAATGATAGAAATTTAGAGCAAATCAATTAAAATGGAAAAAACTTAATTTCTGGAAGAGATTAAAGTTTCTCCGTGACAGCCTCTAAGACCCAGACTGCACTAGAGAAACTACTGTGTTAAGAAAGATTTTTTTTTAAAGATTTCAGAAGCCAGTTGTAACTAGCATAGTTGTGCTATTGTTGCAGGTAGAATGTAAGTTAGTAAATAGTTTTAAAAGGCCATTCTCAAAACTAGATATATTGGATGCTTGACTAACTTTAAATGTCCTATCTAAACCCAGAAGCTAAATGTGCCTTTGGAGATTATTTTTCTACAGGATATGGATGCTTCTGTGTATATTTTAGTGTATACAGGTGTGGTGTCATTCATTACATACATTTACATACACTATTACGGAAAAATCATACCACTGAGCATCAGCATCAAACAGACATTGATTAAAATTCAACCCACCCTGAAAATCATAGAATTATAAAAAAGTAGGGCTGGAAGGGACCTCAAGAGGTCATCCACTTCATCCGCCTACACTGGAGGCAGGATTTAGTAAACCTAGACCATCCCTAATAGGTATTTTTCTAATATGTTAAAAACCTCTAATGATGAGATTCCACAATCTCGTAGGTAAACTATTCCAGTGCTTAAATATCCTCCTAGTTAGAAAGTTTTTGCTAATATCCAACCTAAATCTCCCTTGCTGCATGCTAAGCTGATTACTTCTCGTCCTATCCTCAGTGGATGTGAAGAACAATTGATCACTGTTCTCATTTTAACAACCCTTAACATATTTGAAGAAGGTTATCAGGTCCCATCTCAGCCTTCTCTTTTCTAGACCAAATGTTTCCTTCTATCCCATTAAATGTGCAATTCCCCTCCCCCCTCCCCCCCAAAAATAAAAGCAATAAAACTTACACTAGCCAGAGGCCCAGGACAGACAATATTCAGTCCTGCAGCAGTTAGAAGTTTAACAGCCAATATCTCATGACTCTGCAGAGCTACAAACAGGGAGCCAAATCCTCAGGCACAGAAGGAGAAGACAGGGGCATATCTCTTCTCTACTACTCTCCCTCTCCCCCAAATTTCCAATCCTGAGGAGCAGCTGGAGGTCAGTTTCAACAGTCTCAGGACTCTGTTTCAATAGCTAGAATGGCTCTGTGGCTGTTCTGCTCACAGAATCACTGGAGCTCGGGTCATGCCTCCCTGTGCCTCTGACACAGCCTCCAGAATGTCCACTACTCCAGGGATTGGCAGCAGCAGGCGGCACAGAGTTAATTTATGCCAGTCTTATGCTAGCTAGTGATTCTCCAATGCAAGGGAAATTCCCATCTGCCCTATTAGGGACAGCTGTCTATCCTTTTGGGACCAGAAGAAAAGTACATAGAGGATGGAGTTCAGTGCTCTTTACTATTGAAAAGGGGCAATTCCCAGTTCCTAGAGACACATAGCATTTGCTTCTATAATTGGAAGGTCCTGAGATTCCAGGCTTTAAAGCTTACATTTTTATGTATACTGATGCTATTTTAGGATATTTTGAAGTCTGATCCCAATTATGGTGTGTGTGTGTGTGTGTGTGTGTGTTTTGAAGTCTGAGCCCAGTTAGTTTTTTTTCCCCACCCGTATATTGCAATTTCACTAACTCATGTAGAGAGGTATCCTGATTTTCACTAGTGTCCTTTAAACCCAAATCTTGCCTTCTTCTTTTAATGTGTCTCTCCCTTTGAATTCTGTACAGTTAATCATAACTAACAAAGCTACCATTACATGTGAGGGAATGCAAGTAGTAATAGTCCTGGTTAAAAAAAAAATCTCTAAAACATTTATAAAATAGATTTTCTATAAAATAGGAGAGATGTGAAATGAGATGTGGTTATTATTCCCATTTTGGGACTGCCCCCTGCCCAAAACTTGCTGGAACTTGGGTATTCTTCCCCACCCTAACCTGCAGTCTTGGAGGGAGGTGCAATGGGAATAAAAAAAAAAATCAGCCAAGATCACCGCAGAAAAATGTGATCCTGACTGCAGACACCTGTCTACTCTTCTCATCTTCCATGTCATCAAACAGAAATAAAGAAATGGTTGAGAAATCAAGAGCATGAATATGATCTGAAACTGGTAAAGAAAAATTTAAAAAATGCTTTTTGGAGATTTAGTTATAGAAAGTTCTTATATATTTTTTTTTAAATGAAGATGGGCATTAATAGTAGCCTTCAAACCTAATTTTGCTTTTCTCTGTGTATTTATCAAACCATAACCAACTGAAGTATTAGGAAACTTCTTATAATGAAGTATTTTAGTTCACTAAAATCTTCATTGTAAGGAGATCCTGTTCTTCCCTGGATTGATTGCAGGGTATCTCTTCATTCCATCCAGTTTCGGAACAGCACTTGCTGCTCTGGAGGACTTCTGCCACACCATATTGTGATTTCTAGCATTAGCCCATGATAAATTACTTCATTCCCATAAGCTTAGCAGAGTGAAATCCAATCATAGTGGAAAGAAGCCTTATATAATAAGTAGTGAAACTTCACTATCAAATGAGTGTAAGTCAGCTGAAATGCATTTAAGTAATTCAGGAATTTCTTTCCATTTCACTGTAAACATAGGTGTCTGTATAGCTGAGTTCATTATAAGCAAATTCCACTGTATATCACCTCTGAGTTCTACATGATTGGACTTAGATTGTAAAAGGAAAGAAACTCATTTGATTTGTCTGGGTTTTTTTTAAGCATTTCTATTTTTCACATCAGGGTGCAATGTCTGCAAGGCATAGTTTAAGTAAGATAGAGTTCATTTAATTTCCAAAAATTACTTTCATTTGTAGAGAGCTGTTTGTTGTTGGATGGTGGTTGGGTTTTTTTTTTTTTTTCCATTTGTTTTATTTTTAAAACTTTTTAAAATTTTAAGTATACAAAATTTCTGTAACAGATAAATTGCATCAATTGGTGTATAGATTAGCTATGTGACCTAAAATAAGAATATAATTAGCTTAAATTTATTCCTGTTAAAACTCCACTAACTTCAATGGATTAATACCAGGTAATTATTTTCAAAACTGTCTATTAGCTTAGAGGAATGTTACTATAAAGACATTTGAACAAAACATTGTATTAAGAACATGCAAAGTAAGCTCATAAATAAAATATTTTAATTAGATGCTTCAACCAAAAGTCCTCATTGTCAGATTTAGTTAATCTGGTGGGTTCATGTATTTGAAAGGATCATTTTTTATCTGCTATGCTCAAACTCGTGGCAACAGGAATTGAACTTGAGTCTTTTGGTGCTTGATACGGGAGCTTGTGCTACTTGAGATAAAATAGCCCCTCTCTTAGCAAGCTCATAAATTCCTAGTTGACCTAGCCACCACTAAAGTGGGACAGAGTGCCACACCAAGCAGGCATGGCTTACATATTATGTTCTCCCTTTCCAGGGAAGTGCATTGGACTTCAGAGGCTTCCCCCTTCAGTTCCCTCTATGGGCCACCATGTGTCATGTTAATACTCCAACTGGGTTGCCAGCAGCAGTAATCAAATCTGGGACATCTGGATTTTAATGCATGAGCTCTATTGTGTGAGCTGAAAGGCCGAGCTCTCTTTGCCATGGCTGTAGCTGACTCATCAATCTCTAGTTGATCTAGCCACCACTAGAGGGAGACAGAGTGCCACACCAAGCAGGCATGGCTTACATATCAAAAATACATTAACATGAGAAGTTTGTTTATTCACATTGTTAAGAAAAGCATGAATTCAAATGCACACATATAAAGTAAAAGGAAATATAAATACTGTTCCTTTTTAAGTAGATGCTCATGAACATCTGAAAAAAATCTTTATTCCCAACACACTTATAATAGGTATCTCTGTCTCTCTCCAGCTTGGAGTCCCAGAGCTTAGATTCATTACGTAGGATTCTGGAGCTCTCTTTGAGAACCTCCTCCAGAAATCCAGTGGCAGTCACCAGCTCTCTGTCAGACCCTTAATTTGAAGCTTTTGATCCACCTTCACATCCTATTTCCAGGATCCATGGTACCTCTCCACAATACTTGCTTGCACCTTGAGGAAGTCTCATGTCTCTCTCCCCAACCACCTCCTTCTCTCCCCCACCTACCTCCATATGAAAATATTAATTCCTTTTCAAATATAACTATTTATTGTATTTAATAACAGATTGCATTGCTTACATTGGTATGTTGCAAACTATAGACATACCTGGATTAGATTAGATGATAGAAAGAGAAATAGAGGTGACCTAGTCTGTTTTGACCTTGTGAATGAGAGAGTCTGAGAGCAATAGCCTTTACAGACATTAATTGATTCTCATGACACTGCACTGAGAAAGGTAAGTATTAACATACCAGTTTTACAGATAGATAAACTAAGGCACAAAGCAGTTTAAATTGACAGTGAGTCAGTAACAGAACTGAGAACAGGCACTCTGATTCAAAGTCACTTGCTGAAGACATAAGACAATGCCGCCTTAATTATTTGTTTAGTACTAGTTGAAATATCACTTACTAAAACATGTCTTTCAGCTCTGGCTTGCTGATGATTGCTGGCTACAAGCAAACTTGTATTTAGGTATTCATCAGGACTATGAGCTTGAAGACCAGAGGCCATATTGTTTCAGTGTCATGGTTGGACATGGCAAGAGTCATTATTTTAACGTAGAGCTTGGCAGTGAGTTGGCGGCATGGGAAAAATCATTTCAAAGAGCAATTTTCTTGGAAGTTCAAAGAACAGGGGTAAGTAATACATAACTTAATTACTGCAGACATTTTATTGCTAAAATAAGTGTAACATATAGAACATTTTAGACATTTTTATATGTTTTTGTAATTTGTTCAAATTGATTTTCAGAAAGAGATAGGCAACGAAAGGTACAGAAATGCAAATGACTTACAACTTTTGTACTTTTCAAATACTGCATGCTTCACTGGCTCTCCAGTAGAATTATGGAACTATGCAATTTTGCAACTTGTCAAAGCAGCAAGACCAAATATACTACTGAGACATAACATATTAGGGTGGGGGTAAAAGTAATCAAATAGGAGAAGATTATACATGAATAGGCGGAGGAGGGAAGGAGAGGACTGGGGAGGGTGAGGGGGGAAGGGAGAGGAGAGGTTAAATGGAATGGAAGTCTGGCATTCTTTAAACCATCTCAACATTTTTATATAGAAATGGGGTCCAAGTTTCTTCAGATTCATATAATTGCTGTCTACAGCAATGAACTATTCTTTCTTTGGCTGCTAACTCAGACATAGTGGAATACTACTGCTCTATTCTTGGGCATAAGTAGGGCCCTACCAATTTTTACAGCTGTGAAAAACACATCATGGACCATGAAATAAGCCCTTCCCCATGAAATCCGATGTCCCCTTGTTCCTAGGAGTACCCCAGCAAAGGGGGCACCTAGCTCCAGCTGGGTAAGGGAGGGACAGGACTTGTCCCTCCTCTGCACAGCTGCTCTGGGTGGGGAGAGAAACCAGACCAGACACAGCAGCCCCAGAGCCCTCCTGCAGCTGGAGGAGGCTTGTGGAGTTGGATCCAATCTTCCCTGTGCTGCTGGGTGCACCCCAGCTGAGGGCTCCTAGCTGCTAGTCCAAGCAGGGCTGGGGCAGCACAGGACTTGATCTTTCCCTGCAGGGCTGCTCTTGGGTATGGCTCCAGCTGCAGATAGCTCTGCACCCCCCCCCACCACTCTGTCCAGCTCTGAAGGCAGCACAGAAGTGAGGGTGGCAATCCCATGACTCCCCTACAAACGGTTTGCAAACCCCTCTCTTCCCCCCCCCAGCTCTTTTGGGTCGGGTCCTCCACGGTTACAACACTGTGAAATTTGAGATTTAAACATCTGAAAACATGAATTTACCAATTATCAAATCCTATGGCTGTGAAATTGACCATAATGGACCGTCAATTTGGTAGGTCTCTAGGCATAAACCCACAATTTCATTTTTGTAAAATCTTGTACTTGGTGACTATTGCAGCTCTCAAGAACCAAAGTCTTTGTGGCAGAGTTAAACTCAGTTTATAGGGCCTCATTTTTGGCTGAGGTTTGACTGTTGAAAGCTGGGCAGTCTTTTTAAGTCCATCTCTTTTCACAGCTGCCTAACTATTGGACAGTCCCATAGTATGTGCATCAGGGTTCCTTCTTCTTTGTTACAGTGCCAGCTAATATCAGAAGATAAGGCCTTTATCTTGTGCAACCTCCTTGGTGTCCCAGTACATTTTGAATAAAATCTTTTGTTGTATCAAACATAACCTGAGATCCACAAAGACATTTTTAACATTATGTAATATGCTCTGCCATTTGGATTCTTTTAAGGGCTCTGATAACTCCCCATTCTTTCATGAACACCAAATTAATGAGATTCCTCTTCATTAGCAAAGTATACATAGTGGACTTGTGCCTGGGCTGTTTATGAAGCATTTCCAAAGTTCCCAGTAGTTGTGTGGCCTCTGGCAGTCCTAGGGCATCCGGAACAAACTGATATGTTAGCAAGTGTCTTAGTTGTAAATACTGCCACTCCACTGAGGGTGGCAGGTTATAAGGTTGCTTTAGTGACAGAAAATGGACAAAGCCTTCATGACTGACTAATTGGGAAAACCATATGATGCTCCTGCTGAGCCGGTTTTTCCAAATTATAGCTTTGTTACTGACTTGCAAATCTGGGTTACCCGGGTAGGTGATTTTGCATGATTTCAATGTTGAAATTGAAATCTCTTAGCTAAGATAACCCAGACCCTTTCGATAGCCACCGCTGTAAGCACCTTGTTTTTCTCCCTCAGACAAAAAAAAAAGAAACTGAGGAGACCTGCAGGGGGAATAGAATTCATTAATACACCTTCAGTTTCCACCCATTTGGGTACAAGGGTGTTAGCATGTTGGAACTGGTTTGATATCTGTGACATAATAAAATCATAATTGTGATTTTGTAGGTCTGGGAGTGCAGTGCCCCCATTGGTTACAGGGAACTGGAGTTTGTTAAGTGATAATTGTGGACGTTGATCAGGGCCCTAGAGGAAGGCTCTAATAATGCTATTAAATTTTCTAAAATAAGATTTTGGGATAAATACAGACAGGCTCCTCTATATCTGAAGTAGCCTAAGCAGAATATTCATTTTTATTGTGTTAACCATTCCTCACAGGTTCAGGGAAAGAGGATGCTACCTAGTCGTACACTAATGATTTGAGAGAGTGTATGATCTAAATTTATCTTCACTAGTTAATGCTTCTTGAGGAGGCTTGTGGAGTTGGATCCGATCTTCCCTGTGCTGCTGGGTGTGCCCAAGCTGGGGGCTCCTAGCTGTTAGCCCAAGCAGGGCTAGGGCAGCACAGGTACAATATACCTAGGCACACAATTGCAATAGTTTACCTATGGAAATTCAATGGAGAGAAAACCCCTCTACATTTCAACTGGTAGATTTGGAGCAGTTCTAATTTTTTCCAATTTAGTTTGTAACCAGATATTGATTCAAATTTTTGAATTAGTGATAAGTGGGCTGGAATTGTTGTTTCTGGCTTGGATATAAATTTTATATTTTTAATAATCTTATAGTGAATACACTGAATACAAAAAAAAGGGGGGAGGGATAGCTCAGTGGTTTGAGTGTTGGCCTGTTAAACCCAGGGTTGTGAGCTCAATCCTTGAGGGGGGCACTTAGGGATCTGGGGCAAAAAATCAGTACTTGGTCCTGTGAGTGAAGGCAGGGAACTGGACTCAATGACCTTTCAGGGTCCCTTCCAGTTCTATGAGATAGGTATAAGTCCAATAATCATGTAAACATTGATTTATCTATGAACATGCTCTCTGACTAGCATGTGTGACAGCTCAGGGAACAGATGTTCCAACAAGAATATTATAATCAAGTTACCCTGATTATAATAAATAGAAAATCAATACAATTATCCTGTGAAGATTTTTTGAAAAAACCTGGTTATGAAACTTCTATTCAGAAGGGCTAAGTTCATCCTCTTGTTATGCCCAATCTTTTAATTTAAAAAGAGAGCAACTAGCCAGATTCTGCTCTCATAATACACACGTGTGTGTGTGCTTTGGGAGTGACTCTGTTGACATCAAAAGAGTTATGCCAGTGTAAAATGTTATGAGTAAACCCTGCTGGGTTAAATGAGGAATGTTAAACCTCAAAACTAGGAGCTCCCAGATTGTCACCACTACGAGGATGATAAAATCCATCTCAGCCTGATTCTTTTCTCAGATATAAACATACATTTCTCTTGAATGGGAGTTACACTGCTGTTCTGAAAGCAGAATTAGTCTCACAGTATTCATTCAGATACTCTCTGGACTCTAAAATCTAATAGGATATTACCATTATGTACAGTAAGTAAATTAAACACTGATCAGCTAGAGCTGTATCCCCAGATGCACTGGACCAGGTCTGGGGGCACATGATGGAGGAGGGACAGAGATGGGTTTCCTTCTTCCCCATTCCAAATTCCCAGAGATGCTTGGGAACTGGTTCAGCCCCTGGTGCAAATAACCATGGGTCATATAATATGTGCTGGTTTCCTAATGGTGGTACCAGAGCACAGTACACTCCATTATTACAAAACATACCGTTTCATATCTCCAGCACATCGAAAATACGCTATGCTGTGGGAGACGGTGCTGGGAAAAGGGGACTTCGCAGGGCTAAGGATCTGGATTCTGAAGTCCAAAAGAGGAATTTAGTCCTATAAAATCTATTGCTTAAACAAGCAAACAAACAAACAAACAACAAATCCAGAGGTGTTTCCTCTTCTGAGATGTGTAAACTGGTTGCTTGGGAAAAAATGCTTTCCTCAAACAATCTCTGAGTCTAGTTATTTTAGATTTTTAAATCTGTACTTCATCATCGTTTTGCCTCTTGGGTTCACACTGGCATGCAGTTCAGTGACAGATAACACTGGTCTACAATTTTTGAGAAGTCGTCTGCTTCAGAGATAAAATGTGCTATTTATTATGTATTTTGATGTGCTGAATTCAAATATGACAATTAAAACAACTGATTGGCTACTGTTTCTAAGATATTTAAGTTTTTACATTTTATGTCTATGTATATTGTGTAGATAGTAGAGTTTTAATCATAAATTGTAAACCTAGGTCTTTTCATGTGTTTATGGTTGCTTTACATGATAATATTTCACCTGTCCTGTTTATGTAACACTTTAAAAATCAGCAAAAGTGTTATATAAATAAAATTTATTATGAAACAAAAGGCAAAAAACTATTATGTACATAGTTTAGTCCTATTCAGTGTCTACTCGGCGCTTCTTGGCTTGTCTCTTGTATTCATTAAATGGAGCATCTCTTGTCACTGTCCAGCAATAGTCTGCAAGCATTGATGGGCTCCATTTGCCCTGATAGCATTTCTCCATTGTTGCAATGTCCTGGTGAAATCGCTCGCCGGGCTCATCGCTCACTGCTCTGCAGTTCGGTGGAAAAAAATCTAGATGAGAGTGCAAAAAATATATCTTTAGTGATATGTTGCAACCAAGGCTTTTGTATGCCTTGAGGAGGTTTTCCATCAACAACCTGTAGTTGTCTGCCTTGTTGTTTCCGCGAAAATTGATTGCCACTAACTGGAAGGCTTTCCATGCCGTCTTTTCCTTGGCACGCAGTGCATGGTCAAATGCATCATCTCGAAGAAGTTCACGAATCTGAGGACCAACAAAGACACCTTCCTTTATCTTAGCTTCACTTAACCTTGGAAATTTTCCATGGAGGTACTTGAAAGCTGCTTGTGTTTTGTCAATGGCCTTGACAAAGTTCTTCATCAAACCCAGCTTGATGTGTAAGGGTGGTAACAAAATCTTCCTTGATTCAACAAGTGGTGGATGCTGAACACTTTTCCTCCCAGGCTCCAATGACTGTCAGAGTGGCCAATCTTTCTTGATGTAGTGGGAATCTCTTGCACGACTAACCCATTCGCAGAGAAAACAGCAGTACTTTGTGTATCCAGTCTGCAGACCAAGCAAGAGAGCAACAACCTTCAAATCGCCACAAAGCTGCCACTGATGTTGGTCATAGTTTATGCACCTCAAAAGTTGTTTCATGTTGTCATAGGTTTCCTTCATATGGACTGCATGACCAACTGGAATTGGTGGCAAAACATTGCCATTATGCAGTAAAACAGCTTTAAGACTCGTCTTCGATGAATCAATGAACAGTCTCCACTCATCTGGATCGTGAACGATGTTGAGGGCTGCCATCACACCATCAATGTTGTTGCAGGCTACAAGATCAGCTTCCATGAAGAAGAATGGGACAAGATCCTTTGGATGGTCACGGAACATGGAAACCCTAACATCACCTGCCAGGAGATTCCACTGCTGTAGTCTGGAGCCCAACAGCTCTGCCTTACTCTTGGGTAGTTCCAAATCCCTGAGAAGGTCATTTAGTTCACCTTGTGTTATGAGATGTGGTTCAGAGAAGGAGGATGGGAGAAAATGTGGGTCCTGTGACATTGATGGTTCAGGACCAGAAGTTTCATCCTCTTCCTCTTCCTCGTCTGACTCAAGTGAGAATGATTCTGGTGCATCAGGAACCGGCAGTCCTTCTCCGTGGGGTACTGGGCGTTTGGAATGTTTGGATAATGCACAGTCCACTTTTTCTTCTTTCAGAGTAGCAGCCGTGTTAGTCTGTATCCGCAAAAATAACAGGAGTACTTGTGGCACCTTAGAGACTAACAAATGCTCTAATTATGCTCTAATAAATTTGTTAGTCTCTAAGGTGCCACAAGTACTCCTGTTCTTTTTTCTTCTTTGACACACTTTTCCCAACTGGAGGCACCATACAGAAGTAACAATTGCTGGTATGATCTGTTGGCTCTCTCCAAATCATTGACACTGCAAAAGGCATAGATTTCCTTTTCCTGTTCAACCGCTGGCAAAGATTTGTTGCACAAGTGTTGCAGCATATGTGTGGGGCCCACCTCTTGTCCTGATCTCCAATTTTGCAGCCAAAATTAAGGTGATAGGCTTTCTTAACCATAGTGGTTATACTGCGCTTTTGTGATGCAAAAGTCACTTCACCACAAACATAGCAGAAGTTATCTGCACTGTTCACACAAGTACGAGGCATCTCTGCTCACTTTGGCTAAACAGAAATTTGTCCCTTTGCAAAATCAAACACTGACAAATAAGAGAGCACGACACTGTATGATTTCTAGAGCTGATATAGGGCAATTTGTTCAGCAGAGTGATGTAAGCTTTGTTATGATTGCATCATCCATGACTTCTAGAAATAACATGATGCAATTCATATCATGTATGACGCAATACCAGCTTCAGATTGCATCAGTCATTGTTTTGCCTAAAAAGCAAGTACTGTCCAAACCCAGTCATAGGTTTATTCATAGATCCAGTCAAAGATGTATTTTAGCCATTTCTGGTTTAAATTGAGATCCCTTCCCTTTATAACTCACTTATCCTCCGCCATTCCCAAGTCAAGGGTCGTATATACTGACCCAATAGCATATCTTGAAAACTAGAGCCAATCAACAATTTTAAGCATCATTTTCGTTCTCAGTGACCCAGAATTAGTAAAGTTGGACTACATCTATTTCAGAAACATTTTGGCTGTAGAGCAGTGTAACTTTTAATGCAATATAACTCGAGGGGACTCATGCCACAACTTGACAATTGTATATAGAATATGAATATATAGTGATGGGCTATGCAAACATCCTAGGTCAGAAGGGGTTAAAAGACAGAACTGGACCCAGGTAGTCCTGCGCCTCCAGCCCCGCAGAGCATGCTCCAACTGGAGAAAGGGTTGAAAAGAGAGTATCCCAGCTCTGAAGAGAGGCGGGAGACTGAGATACCCTGAAGGCTCCTGACAATGGCACCAGTTTAGTCTCCCTGAGAGAATTGGAGTCATATGCTGAGCCCAGTTGGGGCTTATGACCGGAGTCCCAAGGGGGGAACTAACTGAAGTCACTCAATTAGGATTAACTGCAAAGAATGGGTCAGACAATCCCCAAAACTGGTAGATATTCCAATACTTAGATTTACCAAGCCAGCACAAAACAGCTTCTGTAATACCTCACTGGTTACCCAGAAGCCAACAACACAGTTTCCTTAAAGTGACCCAGCTTCTGCTTGGGGCGGCAAAAACCCTGGAGCTGGCCCTGCCAGTAGGTCCCACCTTAGGGGTGCTGTAACAATTTTTATAGCAGGGATGCTGAGAGCATTTGACCAAAATTGTATATAATGGAATCCACTTCAAGCCAGGGTGTGCAGCAGCACCCACAGAACCCCTAGTTCTAGCATCTATTGCCACCTAACCCGCCATGGACCCTATTGCTTATAATAAAGTATATTTAAAATGGTATGTATTACTATATATAGAGAGAGAGTATCTTATAAATATATACAATAGCTATTACTGAGTCAATAATATTAGCAGGTGTCCAAATATTTCATTGTACTAATAGCTTTAGTAAGTAACTCTTTGCTCAATTTTGGCTGGTAATTTTAAGTTACTCACCATTTCTGTGTGTTAATATTGAAGACATGGTAGATTGGAATGGAAATGGCATACAATCTCTTCTGTCATTTTAGGTAAGTATGTGTGTAAAGATATATACGATTATCAACTGGAAAACTTGTGCATTTGTATTATGTCCTAGACACTTAGAAGAGGGATATGGATGTGGGGAAATATATTATACTGATAGCCTCACTTGTCCACTGCTTTTGGAAAAAAGTCTGACTTACATCAGAGCAATTGTCTTTATGAAGGTCATTGAGTCTAGCCCCTTGCTTTCACTAGCAGGACCAAGTACTGATTTTGCCCCAGATCCCTAAGTGGCCCCCTCAAGGATTGAACTCACAACCATGGGTTTAGCAGGCCAATGCTCAAACCACTGAGCTATCCCTCCCCCCCATAGTAATATTGCTGGCAGTGAAGAAGGGCTGCATATTTCAGTGGCCAGCAAATCTTAGGTTGGCAACTACAGGACACATCTTAGCATTAGATTGTACACATACTTCCCTTTCAAACATTTTTTACAACTTTCTGACAGTTTTATACCTCTGATACTGAAGCCCCCTGAAAGCTCCTTCCCAATTTTTGTCAGCCTTGGTTCCTCCATATTCCTCCTAAACGTCGACTTGCCATATGCTTCTAATCGCCCTCTTTCGAACTGAGCTTTTTCATGGACTCATCTGGAGAAATGCACCTTTCAGAATCTTAATCCCAACACTCTCAGGCTCAGTACCGAAAATGTGCAGACTCTTCAGCAAGAATCAAAGATGTTATATTATAAACCATTAAAGTAATACTCTATGTGCCATTTCTTATAAATACATCCATATTTCAGTTATTTTTGGCAATTCTATTCTCACGGAAATATTTTTAATAAAGGCATGGAAGTCAAAATGGCAGTTTGTGAAAAATTACTTTGTGATTTATTGTGCGTTAACTTTTAAGATAAGGATTCCAAGACATGTAAATGGATAACTCTGAACCCTTTCGGTCATATTTCTGATTAATTGCTTAGTCCAGCTTTGGTAATTCATTCCCCTAAGCTCCAGGATAGCTTCTTGTTTTATGGGCAGAATAGTAAAGCGTTTATAATGCTGAGCACATAGGTTACTGGGAAGATTCTCTTTTCATTTCATGTGAAATATTATGGTGGTAGGGAAGAAATCTTAATGTAAATTGGGATATTTGTAAAATGCCTTGGAAACTGCAGAAGATAATCTGTGCATTTTAAAAATCTCTTCTGGCAATGGTTGCCATGCTGAGGATAGCAGGATTACAAGTGGTGTGTTGCTAATCTCATTTTAAAAAACTGCCACAAAATTATACTCTGAGAAGGCCATGTTCAAAAGGAGCATAGAGGAGGGAGCCAAGTACTGTGGGATCCAATGAACTCAAAGAAAAACAACCACTTTCCTATAACCGTAACCAAGGAGAGGAGGAAACAGCTCTTGGAAAGAGAACATAATTAAGTGCACTTTGCTGAAATGTTTATATTGTAAGTATCGATAGTAGAGTGAAGGGTAATTTGGACAGGTGGGGTATTAGACCTTTCAGACCTATGTCTCAATAGCATCATTTTCACTTGGAGTTTTTTGAAATACCTGTCACTTGTAATCCAAAGACAAAAAATTTGCTCTTCAGAACTATTTTCAGGAGCCTCAGGGGTAAGTCATCCTTGATATAGAAGAATTAACATTATCCAGACAGAGGGATGGGGTGAATTCCAGTCAGAATTTTAATAAGGGACTCGGTGAACCTGTGATGGGTTGGATCACAGAAACCCCCTTGGGAACTGCCAACCGATGTGCCAAGACTACTTCTGCCCCTGCTTTCCTGCCCTGGCAGCTCAGGAATCCAACACCATCTTGTTGAGCCAGACATACCCATCTGCTCCAACACAGACCCAGGGTCTGAATTGCTTCCCCACAGTTGCAGACTTAACTGAAAGCAGCTTACAGAAGTGTTCTTGTCTTTAACACCCAGATGCCCAACTCCCAATAATAATAATAATTATAATAATTAATGGAGATATCCTATCTCCTAGAACTGGAAGGGACCTTGAAAGGTCATCGAGTCCAGCCCCCTGCCTTCACTAGCAGGACCAAGTACTGATTTTGCCCCAGATACCCAAGTGGCCCCCTCAAGGATTGAACTCACAACCCTGGGTTTAGCAGGTCAATGCTCAAACCAGCAATGGGGTCTAAAACCCAAATAAATCCATTTTACCCTGTATAAAGCTTATACAAGGTAAACTCATAAATTGTTCGCCCTCTATAACACTGATAGAGAGATATGCACAGCTGTTTGCCCCCCCCCCCCCAGATATTAATACATACTCTGGGTTAATTAATAAGTAAAAAGTGATTTTATTAAATACAGAAAGTAGGATTTAAGTGGTTCCGAGTAGTAACAGACAGATGGATTCCAGTTCAGGTGACATGATCACATGTCACTGTAAGACTTCAGGAAGACTTGCAAGTACTGTAAAACAGAGCCATCTGCAGTCAATTGTTCTGGTGGATGAGAATCATCAAGATTCCAAACCACCATTAATGGCCCACACTTTACATAATTACAATAGGCCCTCAGAGTTATATTTCATATTTCTAGTGTCAGATACAAGAGTGATACATTTATACAAATAGGATGACCACACTCAGTAGTTCATAAGCTTTGTAATGATACCTTACAAGAGACCTTTTGCATGAAGCATATGCCAGTTATATTAGCCTATTTCATAAAATCATATAGAGTGCAACGTCACAGAACCCTCATGAGTTTCCCTTAAGCACATATCTATAGAATATTCATACATGGAGTTTTGAGTTTGTCAAATCCCTCTCTGATTTAATTATAAGACTGTTAATGAGCAAAGCTCAAATTAATACATCACAGTGTCTTTATGGTTTCCTTATTGGTGAAGGAAGAGAGATACTGGGCCCACAATGAACACAAAATGTTCACATTTGGCTTTGTATCTAAATTTGATGCTGTTTCCAGACCTCCTTACTGTTTCTTGACCCTCCAGGATGGATATTCCAGCACTCCCTACTCTCTAGCTGAACTCCTTTCTTACGTTTTTTTCTCCTCCCTCTGCCTTGTTCAACGTGAATTATCTGGTTATCAGCTGAGTGTAGGATAGGATAGCTGAATGTTTTGTGACCTGCACAGAAGTCTTTGAATATCATGACAGAATTGCATCTTTCATGTCTCTATCTAGTAACATCAAGAGAGAACAAAGGAAGATATGTCCATGATATGGGGGGGTATGGGAGTGTATCTCAGTGAATGGATGGAAACCACCAATTTGTGAGACAGTGGCAAGGACAATTCAACCAAAAGGAGGTTGTCCTTGAATTGGAAGTGGTTAGGATTGTGATTTGCACTTGCTGTTTGATGCTAACAGAGGGATTAAAAAAATGTTCAGAAGCCTGTGAATGTTGGGGTTTCACAGTGAGGGAGTTATCTTACAGAAAGGATACTTTGAAAGAATGTCTGGGCAAAAGCCTTCTATTAGCATGTACATGAGAATCCTTGCAGTCAGTGTAAGGAATCGGAAGAGAAAATATTCTCTCTCTCAGTTGTCTAGAGGCTTGGAGTTAAACAATTACAAACACAAAATATAGGGTTAAATATCAAATCCAAGACATCCTGCTTCTAGTTGTGTAGGAAATTCTGCAATCACCAGTAAGTGTATATGCATGTTATGAGAGAAATGATTGAGGAGTAAGGGTGAGAAATGAACTTTTTAGAACTTCAGAGATATTTGGTTTGTATGCAAGATGAAATGTAGGAATCCAAACATTCTGTTTCCCAGGCTGGGCTTCCTCCAAAAAATATCTCGGCTATATCAACAAATACTTGTTCTGTATTTTTACAATAATGTAATAAAGTAGATTCTTGAACATACAATATAAATATTATGTCCAGTGAGAGCTATAGCAAAAAGTCATGAAGCAAATCAAACTGCTCCCTGCAGTACTGATGCAGTTGGATAACTTGATTTCATAAATCATTTATATTGTTTGGTCAAAAAAAGTTATTTGGTATAAGTTACTACATCCTGTAAGTTAGGTCCGATGTTAGGCTTTAGCTGAGTGCATGTAGAAAGCTTGATTAAGACTGTCACATTTTTAGCCATTCTCTGCTGTATTTTTATTAGTGATGATTCCAAATGGCAGAAGCTCCAAGACATTTTTTTTCTCTTTGATGCTATAAATCAACAGGTTGGCAGTTGTCACAGAATCCTATGAGTCAGAAGAATTAACCTTGCCAGTCAGCCTGAGAATGATAGTTAATTTGTTGACCTCAGTATTTTTGTGTAGTGCCTCAAGTTGAGGGAGGGGAAATATCTCAACTGTAAAAAGCATGTTCCAGGATTTTCCAACATGAAAAAAAAAGAAAATTCCTCTCCTATCATTGATATATATATATATTGCAAATTATGAAAACAAACTAATTTTTTCAACAATAGTATACTTAATAATTTGTGGTATTTCACTTCACCTATGTAAATAATTAATAGAGGTGTGCAACTAAATAATAATGAATAATATACAAATATGATGAATTCAACATCTCTTTCTTCTGATGGAATGAATACCTGTTTGCATATTTCTATTTCCTTGTGGGTATATATCTGTTGTTTATTCAATGAATTTTTGCACATGTTTTAAGTCTATGGATTAACAGCAAAGAGTTTTCTGCAGGAGTATTCGATTCTTGACATTCAATGTTTGAACTAGATTGGGTAGTTATGATTGGTTACATAAATTACATATTAATTGTGTCTGATCTCTTACTGGCTGTGTGTGAAAGCATTTGTGGTAGCAATATTTGTGCATGCAAATTTAAACTTCAGTCTCTATAAATATTCCTACATGCTACTTGGAATTTGCTTTCCACAAATATTGTGCCAGTAAAATTTGATCATTTAAATGCCCAGGAGTGGCACCAATTCAATCAACCATCGTCTTGTCTCTGTTTTTTGGCTGGCTTAGAGATAGCATGTCCCTTGCCAATACCATGCTGTCTCCTTGCCCCCTTCAAATTCTGTTCCCATCTGCGGTCATTAGGCATTTCCCATGGGCCTGGAAAGACTACTGAGCTGAAGTAACACACCCTATGGTCTCCACTTTGTATAAAATATTTTAATATTCATTGGAACAGGAACTGGATACCTGGTCTCCGAGGTGAGTGTGCCAATGACGAGGCATTCTCATTCTCTCTCTGGCCCAGTGACTGTATTTTATACCAAATGGAACAGCTTCAAAAGGATTGAAAAATACCCACCCCAGAACACTTAAGAGCCTGATTCAAATCAGACAGAGTGGGTATTTAAACTTGCATCTCCCACATCTCACATGAGTGCTCTAACCATTGGGGTACTGGGTATAGGACAATCCTCCTCCTCCTCTTTTGTGTGGATTAGGTGTGTTCAGGGAACACAGATTGGTTCGAGCCCAACAGGTCAACTAACAGGGTAATGCTTAGTTTATGAATCTCACTGTGACTTAGGTGCCGAGCAGCTCTGTGGTGTCAGGATTTAGGCAGCTTTACACATGCCCACTGGCAGAAATTTAGGTACCAAAGGACTTTTGGCAGTAGTTGAGTCTGGTTTTGTGAAGGCCAGTGGTCCTTACAGATTAGATTTGAGGATTTAAATATCTAACTGCCCCTTTAGCCGCCTAAGTCCCCCTGGTGAATCTAGCCCTAAGTACCCACACGAGAAACAGAAATTGGATAATTGAGAGCTCCTTAATCTAGACAACAAAGATACAACAATATCCAATAGCTAGAAGCAGAAGCCAGAGATTTTACAGTAGAAATAATGCACACATTTTTAAAAGTGAGGGTTATTAACCATTGGAACTATTTACCAAAGGTTAGTGGATTCTCTATCACTTGCAATTTTAAAATCAAAATTGGATTATTTTTCTATAAAATATTCTCTAGTTCAAACAGAAATTAATTCAGGGAAGACCTGTGGCCCATGTCATGCAGGAGGTATGACTAGATTATCATAGTGGTCCCTTTTGGTTTTACAATCTATGAATCAATTGTACTCCAACCGTTGTAGGGAAGAAAGCAAGCAAGAAAATGAATAAAATAGGATTAACAAATACTTGACTTACAGATGTATTGTGAGGTTTCAGAGTAGCAGCCGTGTTAGTCTGTATCCGCAAAAAGAACAGGAGTACTTGTGGCACCTTAGAGACTAACTAATTTATTAGAGCATAAGCTTTCATGGGCTACAGCCCACTTCTTTGGATGCATAGAATGGAACATATATTGAGGAGATATATATACACACATACAGAGAGCATGAACAGGTGGTAGTTGTCTTACCAACTCTGAGAGGCCAATTAAGTGAAAAAAACTTTTGAAGTGATAATCAAGCTAGCCCAGTACAGACAGTTTGATAAGAAATGTGAGAATACTTACAAGGGGAGATAGATTCAATGTTTGTAATGGCTCAGCCATTCCCAGTCCTTATTCAATCCTAAATTGATTGTATCTAGTTTGCATATCAATTCCAGCTCAGCAGTCTCTCGTTGGAGTCTGTTTTTGAAGTTTTTCTGTTGTAAGATAGCCACCCGCAGGTCTGTCATTGAATGACCAGACAGGTTAAAGTGTTCTCCCACTGGTTTTTGAGTATTATGATTCCTGATGTCAGATTTGTGTCCATTAATTCTTTTGCGTAGAGACTGTCCGGTTTGGCCAATGTACATAGCAGAGGGGCATTGCTGGCACATGATGGCATATATCACATTGGTAGATGTGCAGGTGAATGAGCCCCTGATGTTATGGCTGATGTGATTAGGTCCTGTGATGATGTCACTTGAACAGATATGTGGACAGAGTTGGCATCGGGCTTTGTTACAAGGATAGGTTCCTGGGTCAGTGTTTTTGTTCAGTGATGTGTGGTTGCTGGTGAGTATTTGCTTTAGGTTGGGGGGTTATCTGTAAGCGAAGACACGACTGTCTCCCAAGATGTATTGTGAAGTTTAATGAATATCTTTAAAATGCAAGGTATGTATAGTTGGACAAAATGTGCTATAAAGTTGCCAAGTATTATCATTATCTTTAAATATGAAGCAGTTTTACATGAAGCAGAATTATGCATAGAACTCCTCTTAGTAACAGGAAGAGCATCATAAACTGCTTTGAAAATTTACTCCATACTCTCCATTGAAAAACAAACCAAAAACCTACTATAAATTCAGGTGAGATATTAAATAGCAATTAGATTAGGTTAGATTTATAGGGTCATTAAAAGATAATTATCAGTTTGATACCAGAAGCACCAGTTTAATTACACAATTAAATTTTAGATTGTTTTCATTATATACAGAAAGCTTACTATAATTCCAATTTACCTGGTCATTTTTAGATATGTCATTGATTCATTTTGAATCTAGTGCAAAGAACAGCAGCAAAATCTTGAGGACCCTATGAATTAACTGTAAATATGTTTGCAAAAACTTTGAATAATTCAGCCAGTAATATGCTGTGCTAAAATATAAGCATCAGGTTATGTACCTCTTTACACTGTAAACAGGACTAGAAGATCTTAATCTGAAAAGGATATTAAACAAATGATAAAATATTACCTAAATGTGATATAATTTAGCTGTGCATATGTACATTTTATTCTTTTCATGTAAAATAGAACACAAGTTGACATTTAACACATAATTCACAATGTAACACATTAATGTGTTGTGAAAGGACAGTAACAGTGCTAATAAAACCAGAATACAATGTTATGAGTATTAGCAAATTATTTAAATCCTAGGTGGTCCAAATCAGAACCATAAACCAAAACACCTCTGAACTTTGGAAAAGTTTGGATCGAGATCTGAATCTTGTGGCCTGTGCCTATTTTTATTATTATGTTATGGGGGAGTTCTGTAGAATTGACTAGGAATGAAACCAATAGGATTCTAGAAGTTATTCATATTGCATACATTGAGAATTATATCCCTGCTATAATGTAAAATTCTGTTGTCTGTTGATTTAAAATCTCTAAAGAAGGTTGTCATTCTGTATTATATTTTCTAGGAATGTTCCATCTGAAAAAGAACCCTAAGCCAAGCACCTTTGAAGTCTGGTAAAATACAGATTAGAACTCAGGGGCGTGGCTGAGAACCATCTTTTGTTAAAATCTATACTTCCTTTTCCCCCAGAAGCTTAGTAAAAGCATCATTCCATTTAATGAGCAGATCAATCTCACACTGATATTTCCCATGCGAGTCTTCAGACATTTGCCCTATGCATGTACTCTCAGCTCTGTTTTCTTGCATTCTCTTAGGCACTAGTCAGAATTACTTGTCTACAAAAATCCAAATAATAGTGAATCAGCTAAATACCGGCCTGGTAAATCCACACGTATGTGTGTTCCATTTGTTGCAATCATATGGAATGCTGTTGCACCATGTGAGGGCAAGTCTGTTTTTGGGTTGTACCAGAACAAAGTTTTTGAAAGGCCCACATAGTCTGACTTCCTCTCCTGTTAGACTGGCAACTCAGCAGCTGAGGTGAAATCCTGGTACCATTGAAATCAATGCAAAGCTCCCATTGACTTCAATGAGGCCTTAGTTTCACCCTTAATCCTTTCTGCTGTTGTTTATTCCTGGATAAAGACTGGTAAATAATAGAGTTGTTTGTCTCACACGTTACTTCATAAAATAGCTGAAAATATCATGATGTGATCCAATCCAGATACATCTAAAACAGGCCAGATCTTCAGCTGGTGTAAATCAATACAGTTCCATTGACTAGAGTGATGTTACACTGATTTGTACTATCTGGGAATCTGCTTCACACAGAATGGGGAGACTGGGGTTCAAGTCCCTGCTTCAATGAATATTTAATTATTTCATGCAAAGTGGAACAACCTTTAATAAAGCATTTATTTAATTCTATCCAGTCAGCCTGAACAGAGGTGCCATGGCCATGACATTGGAAAAGATATTTTGCACTTCCTCTGACACTCTGGTACTCAGACTAATGGATTGCCAATTTTTTAAAGTGATGGCACTGTATACTTGCATATAGACAGATTTCATTGACCCTATCGCAAACATCCTTGGTATAGAGAGACACCTGGGCCCAATAATCACATTTGAATCAAAATGCCACTCACCCGCATCAACAGGTGGGGAAAATTGATGGGCCTGATAGTGAAAGGGGGATAGTCCAAGTAACAAGGGATGGCAGACATTTGCCAAGGGACAATAGTAGCTCCTCCCCTGGGAGTCTCTGGCATCCATTGGCCAGCTAAGAGAGAGGGGTGCTGAGTGACCATCATTTCCCAGCTCCCAGGGTTTAGCTCAGTGCAGGGGCCATGTGGAGCCTCCACCCACCCTACCCACCTGAACCAGGAATGGGAACCCAGCCTGACAGATGCCTCGGGTCTGGCTGCCTGTTTAGGAGGTCAGGAAGGATTTTTTTCTCCTGTGGGCCAATTGGCAGAGAATCAGGGAGCTTTTTGCCTTCCTCAGAGCACCTTCAAGCCACAGTGGGTTAAGTAGAAACATGCTTAGTGGCCATGGGGTGGTGGTGTTTATTTGTTGTAACTTGTAGCCAGTTTCCAGTGCAGTTAAGAGAAGAAAATGAACGTTTCCCAGATGTAAAAGACCTGTGATTTGGGGGATGGGCCTTGGGCTAATGTGGGCCAAGGTCAAACCTTGTGCCATTGCAGGTCTAAGTCCTCACCCTACAGCACCTTACAACATTTAGGCCAGTGGTTAGAGCACTTACTTGGGGTGTGGGAGACCCAAATTCAATTCCCATCCCCCTTTGGCAGAGAGGGAGAAAGGATTCAAAGAAGGGTCTCCCACCATTCAGGAGAACGCTCTAACCACTGAGCTCTAGGATAGTCTGATATGGGGCTCTCTCACTCTCTCGTTGAAGCTGTTCCACTGTGGATAAATAATGAAATGGACATGTGGGGAGAGGGGTCAGGAAATGACTCTAGTTGTGTGGTTAGGGCACCCACCTGATTTAAGTGGGTTGCATCTGTGGAACGGAGAAAGAAAAGTGTATTTATTAATTATACCCTTAATGTACTGTTTATTAATACCATGTGTTTCCTTTCCATCTAGTTATCCTTTTTAATAGATTTTTTAAAATATTATGTCACATCTATGATTAGCAAGGAGTCAGACTTATTCAAAATGAATTATATGAAAAATAGAAATGACATAAGAAAAATTCTAAAGGATGCATTAAAAGTCAAAAATAC
Source organism: Trachemys scripta elegans (assembly GCF_013100865.1). Lineage (NCBI taxonomy): Eukaryota > Metazoa > Chordata > Testudines > Emydidae > Trachemys > Trachemys scripta. Next base: position 167,623,875 of record NC_048300.1, read on the forward strand.
ATGTACTTTGTATTCTAGCCCTTGTAAGCTTCAAACTATGCAAAAAATCATCTCTTTGGGGCTTATTATATATGGAAAGACATTACTGGGCAAGATTGTACAGTCTCTTCAAATCTAAGGACTTTAGTTCTAGATCCCTCCCACAATATTATATCAAGTGTGCTGTAATATTTCTTTGTCCTTTATATCAAATGTATACTCTTCTCTTCATCTCTGCTTCCTCCTTCTCAGAGATTTTATATGCTAAGTATGGGATTTTCAAACACAGTATTGGCCTCTGTTCCTCAGTCAACAGGAGTATTACTATTGCACTCCCCTCAGGGTTGAATGCAGGGGCTTTTTGTCTGGCCAGTGGAAAGAAAAAGGGCCATCGCTCCTTTAAGTGTTCCCCCTCCCTTGGGGTCATCACCTGAGTCACAGTTGGACTGGCCCATGGTCACCTTGGAAAGGAAAGATAGGGAACACATGTCCGAGTGGGGAGTGAATATATTTTTCACTGATGTTTAGGAAGGAATAATTAACTGTCTGAGGGGGGAGAGGAGGCAGCCAAGCTAATTGCTGCTGTCACCTTGTGGCAGATGTCCAGTACTGGAAGTGGACTTAAGGGAAGGTGGCCCCTAGGAAAGCTGACAAAGGTGGGTTGGGGTTCCTACATCTGGTACAGCAGAAAGACAGCTAGCTCTCCCTTAATGCCCCCCTCTTAGTCCTCATATCGGGAGGGTGCTAGGGCCTCCATAAGGGGTAGTACCGTGGGTGGGGCTGATGGCAGACCTTCCCAAGTAGATTAAGGAAAGAACAGATCTGCACTGTATGATTTAGTGGCAGGTATTTCCCAGATGAGTTGATAAAGTTGCATCCTAATTTGCCCACATCCTTTGCATCTTGTCTTTCTTCTTGTATGGTGGGGACAATGATTCCAATGGGAGCAGAGTTTGGTGAGGCCTGAATGCAATAGAAAACCCTGCCGTGTGTGTGTACTGGCAAACAAATGAACAAAATAAGAAAATAACATTTGTATATGTTCTCTTTATTTAAGTATTGTCAGCTGCAAAAACCTTTCACTGCCCCATTAGTGATAAGACTCTGTGGCCAGAACCTTCTTCAGTTCTACAGAATCGGTCCTTACTCTCGGCACAGAACAGTCACTTGGCTCCTGTGCTAGCAATGTTTGTCAGCTCTTCCTCCCATTTTTTCTGTACTTCAGATGAGTTTGCTTTAAAAATAAGAATAATAAAAAGAATTTATTAAGTGTGATGTGAAACTGGTATAATGTCTCACTGATTGGGACATATATAAGTGTCAGTGTTACTATATACAAATATTCTCAGTTCAAACTGTCAGCCTTGGCCCCGTGATTAGATTTGGGATAAGTAATTAATTTATCTGAAAGAAAATTATAATGTAATCAAATTAAGTAATATTGTTAGTTCCCAATCCAGCAGAGTTTGGCACACAAGTCACATTACACACGCATATAGTCCCATTGAATTCCACCATATTCCTCACATTCATAAAGTTCTTCACTTGCTCAGTTTTTTGCTGGATTAGGGCCTTTTCTAAAATGTTATATCTATTTCAATAACTTATTTCACTTCAGCCCTTCCGTTACCTGTACCATTGCAGAAAAGCATACATCTGCTAGACTTGTATTAGAGATACTTTTCAAGAGAACATTCTGAATGTTCCATTTAAAATCTTCAATTCCTCTTTTATTTTAATGTTGTGGATAAATTCTAATACATTCATTTGGGGGGTCTTAAGAAGTTACAGACGAACTGTGCAATATTTGCCATTGACTTTAATAGCAGTAGTTTTCAGCCCTCGGTTAATGTTTGGTCGACGTTTCAGAATTGTAAAGTGCTAAGTGTTGTTGTTCTTTGTGGTTTGCAAAGCTCACAAATTTTTATAGGATATAAATTACCAGAATACGTTTATAATGTCCATTTTCCTGTGTATTAAAGCAATACTTTTTTTTTAATTGAGCAAATAAAAATTGTGTTGTCGTGAAGTCTTTGCTTGCATGTCTTTCAGTGATTCTGCATTTAGTTGGGATAACTAGTCTCGTGAAAAAATATGCTCCAATTACATTAGATTCATGTTCATTTTTAAAAAACTGCATACAAATAATTTTGTTTTAAGCACAAACAATTGAATTAAGATTAAGATTTTTAGAACTAAACATGTCTATTAAAAAGAAAAAAATAGACTTTTATGCCACATTGCTATTTTTAATAGCAGTGCATCAATTCTTGTTGTTATTTTGCATTAATTGCTATATAGTGCTGTAAATATGTATGGAATTGTGCAAAAGATGAATATGCTAACAATTAGAGTCCAAAATGTTTGTCATGTACAGGCAAAATCCAGTTCAATATAGAAATATAAAAAACTTAGTATAAAGTTGCTTGTGAATTTACAGAGGAAATGCTTCCTGGAACAGGTGTAAATTCATTTTGTTTTATGAATTATAATATTTTCCTCTTTTTAATGGTTATTCTAAAAAGTACATTTGCAAAATATGGTTGGTGTAAAATTTGTATTAGTTTAGAATGATGAATGCAGGAGCAATATTTTTATGTTGTATTTTGGCTGATCAAAAGCACTAAAAAGTAAGATTCCTGCTGTTGAATTATACAGAATGAAGCTGTGCCCAGAATGAATGAATATATTTCATATGAATCAATGCCACAAAAAATATCATTGTGGTAGTTATAAGTGGAAGGTAGTCCACCCTTCCCCCCTCCCCTCCCCGCACACACTCACATGAAGTATACGAATTAACGAAACCTGAGCCAGTATTCAGCTGATATGTGGAAATAACATGCTTGATAAGGCATTGGTAACCAGAGCACTAAATAGAGTTCTACAGGTCAATTCTATTAAAATGAATCTATACAATAGCACTTTTCTCAATGTATTTTTCACTCTTACATGAGCAATGTCACTGAATCTCATTTTGTTCATGGGAGATTTTATTTTGCAAAAAATATCTTAGAGTATGAAATACAGTGAACTCTCTGATGCTATCTGGAACTGTGCTGGATAAATTAAATTTTCTTCTTCACTCTAAATCCTGCATGCTCAGCTATTATTCTGCATGTTACCTCCAAACCGGCAAACATAATTAGTGAATATAGATTTTAAATAATATTTTGTAAAACATTCTGGATCTGCAGGTGTTGAACAGAAGAGGGGCTGAGAAAAACTCCTAATCCTAACAAGCTACATTTTAAACTGTATGCTTTTTCCAGTTATTTATAATTCAGAAAGAAAAAAAGAAAAGTTCTAGGATAGAACCTGTAATACAAATTGTGACCATGTAACCAATTTTCTAAATGTTCATGACACTGCGGGCTAGTGAGGATTCCTAATGCATCTGTCCAGTTCTGGGTCTCTTGAAGTCCAACTTGTGCTCTGCATTGTTGGCAGCACCCTAGAGTTTCTGAAACAGCCTTAATATGAGTTTTGTTAGTTCAGTTCCCTTCCCTTTTATCCTGCCTGCTCTCTAGACAGATTCACTGTGTGGTTGCCAGCTGAGGTGGGTTTTCTGCAGGTTTCCCTGGAAGAATGTCAGGGGCTCTTTGATCACACTTTCTAATTAAGGTTCAGTTTTGTCCCCCATGAATTTTACATTGAGAAGAGGCGGTCTGGCCGGATGGTATGAAGTGCTGCACTAAGAGTCTAAACTTGCAAGAGAAAAGTATATGTAGAGTCATTAAAGTTTAAGGCCAGAGGGGACCACCAGATCATCTAGTCTGACCTCCTGTTTATCACAGCCCACCAAAACCGCCAAGCACAGTAAACCCAACTGAAATTAGACTAAAGTATTACAGCCCACAGGAGACTAGACTATTATGTGCCACAGGCAGAGAATAGGGACTGAGGTGCACCAGTGTCTGAGGCCCTCGCAGTGGCGGGGAAATGATTGTGTGATATACCCAGATAATTCTGGCAATTGACTAGCTCCCACATGCTGCAAAGGAAGGTGAAAAACCCCCAAGATCACAGCCAATCTGAGCCAGGGGCAGCCATTTCTTTCCAATGCCACATATTGTGATCAGTTAGACATTGAGCATGTGAGCTAGAACCAACCAGACAAGTACCTAAGAAAGAGAATGCTCAGTGCCAGCTGAGAGCCTTGGCCCACCCTGCCCAATGTCCCATCCCCAACAGTGGCCATCCTGATTGTTCAGAAGAGGGAGAGAGAATTAAAACAAAACAAAAACAGAAAACATTGGGGGAGAGAGGGAGTGGGGGAATCCCTTCCTGACCCTGCAGCTGGACAGTTGAAACCTTGAAGCATGAGCTTTTAGGAACATAAAATGGAAACCAGAAGTGAGTCCGAGGGCAGCTGAGCCCTGCCCTCTACCATCTCAAACAACCCCATTGTACAATCACACCCATAAATGTGTCCAGCTCTCTCTTAAAACTAATTGTTTGCCCCCACAGCACCTATTGGAAGTCTGTTCCAGAACCTCACCCCTCTGATGGTTAGAAACATTCTTCTACTTTCAGAAGTTTTTTAGTTTTTTCAAGACTATGATTGACAACTTTCTAATTGCACAAAACTGAACACCCTAGCCCCTTTCCTTCCCTGAGGCCCTGTCCCCCTGCTCACTTGGTGGCTCGCTCTCCCCCACACTCACTCACTTTCACTGGGCTGGGGGGGTTCATGGTGTGGGAGGGGCTGCGGTTGAGGCAGGGGGCTGGGGTGCGGGAGAGTGAGGGCTCCATCTGGGGGTGTGGGCTCTGGGGTGGGGTCAGGGATAAGGGGTTTGGGGTGCAGGAGGGGGCTCTGGGTTTGGAGTGGGGTTTGGGGCACACGCCTTAGCTCCATGGCTCCTGACACAGGCTTAAATCAATGGCTCCTGGTCAGCGGTGCAGCGGGGGGGGGGGGGGGTCTAAGGCAGCCTTCCTGCCTGTCCTGACTCCACACTGTGCCCTGGAAGCAGCCAGCAGGTCCGAATCCTAGGCAGAGGTGCGGCAGGTGTCTCTGCGGGCTGCTCTTGCCCATAGGCACCCCCCTGCCAGCTCCCATTGGCCACGGTTCCCAGCCAATAGGAGTGCAGAACCGGTGCTCAGGAGCGGACAGTGCGCAGAACCCCATGGCCCCCCCGCCTAGGAATCAGACCTGCTGGCCGCTTCCAGGGTGTACCGCCATTCCAGGACAGATAGAGACTAGTCTGCCTTAGCTCTGCAGCATCACTGACCAGAATTTTAATGTCCTGGTTGGCGGTGCTGACTGGAGTCACCAGGGACACTTTTCAAAACCTGGACACCTGCTCACCCTATTCAAGACCAGTTTGTTCTTGTGCCAATATTGTCCTTTAGTTTAAATAGCTCTTCACACTCCCATTAGTGTATTTATAGAGATCACTATTATCCCCTCTAACCCTTCTTTTTGCTTGACTAAACAAGCCATGCTCTTCTAGTCTCCTCTCATAAGATAGCCCTCCAGTCCTCTGATCATCTTACTAGCTCCTCTCTGCACCTGTTCCAGTTTATATGTACAAAGAAACTTGTAGACCATTTGTTATCCCTCTTCCTCATCCTTCATATGTCATTTCTCTTCTTCTGTTGTAAGGTTTTTCAGGGCAGGGATGTTGTTTTTCTTTGTTTGTATAGTGTCTAACAGTGCGGCCTCATTCATGAGCAGAGCCTCTGGGTGCTATATTCACTGCAGGTAATAATGTATCCAGTACATGTGATGGGCGAGTGTGATAGCACCACCTCTTATTAGGATTGCCAGACTCTTCTCATTATGAGACCCTATTTTTCAGCTGATTATAAATCTGCTAATTTTTTACTGTTTGGACTGAACTTGTCCACGTCTTGTGAATGCCTGAAGCTGTAATATTTTTGGAAGTTTCAGCAAAATAGTTAATCTGTTTCCAAGAACAAGGCTAAGGAAAAATACATTGTTTTGGCCAAGTTTAAAATCTTGGTGACCTTTCATTTGAAATGTTTTCGCACCCCTTAATGCTTTGGAGTGGCGGCTTAAAAATTTTGCAGGGGATGATGTTTATGCCCAGGGTGTGCCTTTTGCCATCCTTATGAAAATCTGCTCAGATTTGTCTAAGTTCTAAGCCTTTGAAAATTGAAGTTTGCATGTAGTCAGTAAAGACTTCTTAAGATTTTAAGAGCTACAGTCCCCAGAGATTCTGTCTGCACTGGGCAGGACTTTCTCCTCAATTGCAGCCCTGGGCTGTTACAAGCCGTGCTAGATGGGGAGAGTGGGACTGGGACAAGGAGCCAGGGGTCAGATTTAGATAAAACTGGAACAAAGACAGGTTGTCAGTGATGGGGCAGAAAGAATCCTGCTTGGAAGTAGTGGCCAGAAGAGTCTGTGCAGAGTCCAGAGTAGACTCCTTTCCAGAGCTTTGAATAGAACCCAAGTTTCCAGAGTCTCACTATTTATCTCTCATTTATCTCCAGTAAATATCCATGAAATCTACTGGCAAAGTGTGTGTTTCATCCTTTTCCAGTGCTGGTCTACACAAAGAGTGACAACAGAGTAAATCACAGCAGGAATAGGTTAACTCTTGTGGCGAAAGTCTGTGTTGTGGATCTAAATATGCCTAACTTACTGATCATTCATGTGGGTGTTAATATGATGCCTCATGATGGAATTTGTTGTTGTTGTTTGTTTGCTTTTTAAAAAAAAAATCCAGGAAAGCACACACACACACACACAAACTAAGTTAAGAAGAATATTGTTAAGGTTTCAGAATCAAGCAGTCAAAAGTTATGAAATGCCAGAATTAAAGTTGCCTGTGTAACCTGATTTCAGACCCCTTGTTTGTGTGCATGTGCAATCATAGAATCATTGAATATCAGGGTTGGAAGGGACCTCAGGAGGTCATCTAGTCCTGCACCCTGCTCAAAGCAGGACCAATCCCCAACTAAATCATCCCTGCCTGGGCTTTGTCAAACCTGACCTTAAAAACCTCTACGGATACAGTCTTTAATTACACGGTCACATACTATTTTTCCCACAGGATTCCTATCTTTGAGCACAGAATGGGAGGTGCTCACTTAATGCATAGCTATTCAATATTTTATTTTATCCTCATTAGTCAGTGTGTGGCCTCATGCCTTATCTGAACCATGTTCTAAAGACAGAATTATTAATTTTCTCATGAGTTTCTTTATAACACTCATCTGTATGGTATCTGAATGCTTCACAACTACTAATGAATTGATTTTCACAACACCTCTGTGAGATGGGGGGAATTATTATCCCCATTTTACAGATGGGAAACAGATAAATTAAAGTCAAAAGTATCCTCTAATTTTGGGTATCCTAGGACATGATTTTCCAGAGTACTTTATATGTTCAAAGCACAGCTCCCATTGATTTCTGTGGCAGCTTTGAGTGCTCAGCGCAAGTCAGGACACAAGGTCTGAGGTCAGTCTTCCAGAAAATGAGGAATGCAAAATTAGTGGCCACCTGTGAAATGTTGAATTTAAGCAACTTGACTAGCATCACACAGGAACTCTATGGCAGAAGCAGGATAGAATCCAGTTCTCTAGGGCAGTATTCAAATGCCCTAACCATGGGACCATCCTTTCTCTTCCTAAATCCCCCTGCCTCCTTTACTACACATCTTCCAATTTCTGCAACAAACGATGCAGTGGTTCTACAGATAACCGCTTCCTTAACAATACAACCTGGATTTATTCCCTGAGCAGCTCCATCCTGTGTACTCAATTTTGGGTCCTGTAGGAAAAAATAGTATGTCATTGTAATGGTGTGGCTGCATATGGAGCACCACTTCGTGGTGATGGGTTGCTTTAACAGGCACCCTGTCCTTACTAACTCCCTCCTACAGACCCCTTAAGCACTCCAGAAAGTCTTTCTTGTGGCTTACAGCACCATTTCTGGGGACGGTTTAACACTAAAAATAGTCCTATTCTTTAATCACAGAATAATCAAACATAAAGTCCAAAATAATAAACTCAACTTGAAACCACCAATATCCAGTGCTCTGGCCCTGATTCCATGCTTTCTCTCTGGCCGCGCCCCTGCAGTTTCCTGCCTTTTTTTTTTTTTTTCCAATATTAAATCACCTGCCTCTCTCAGGTGAGGCTCCTCTTGTAGTCAGGGCTGGCTTAGACCCAGGCTCTCCAGACCACGGGCAAGTCACCCTGATACAGTGAACATGTAATTAAAGACAGCAGCATAACACATATGCACAAGGTCACAGAATTAAGGTTGTGCAGACAACCTTAATTCTGGCATTTCCTAACTTTTGAGTGCTTGATTTTGCAATCTTAATCTTTTAATGTATTGTTTTCGTGAAATATAAACATGAGTCACCTTAACTAGAAATAACTTCAGCATCTCAGCGTTTTCATATTAACAGTTGTTGACAGTGCATGGTAATGTTGTCTAGCTATTGGAAATAACTACTGTCGCTCCTGTTCATTAGCATTTCAGAAGGAACTTCAAATAGACATACAGAAAAGATTTCATGTGTGTTAATTTTATTGAGAAGTGTGGAGTCAACATGAACAAGGATCATAAAAGGCCAGTTTTAACATAGATTTGTCATCAAGCAGGCATATTTGAAAAGCTGCTTTGAAATGTTGTATAGAATCCTGAGTAAGACCTTGTATCAAATCCACAGAAGGGTCACATTGAGGAAAACACAATATTAAAATATTCCGGTGTGTCTGAAATTTGTTTTTAATGAGACATCTTGAAATAATTTACTTTGGGCCAACTTACACATACATGCCCTGGGTTCCATTTAATAGGCAGGTGTCAGAATACAGTTCACAACATTTTGTTTCATATAAGCGAGGAAAATATTTTAACTATAACCTATATGTTACAAGGTGGAGCCTTCCTTGAGCACCCTCCTGAAACAGGCTGGGGCATGACAAATAACTGCCTCCGTTTTCCTTTGGAATTCACCCATACAAAGGAATATTGTCTCTTGATGGCAAATTCAAACTCTTTTATTTATAAACTGCCATAGTGCACAGATCCCTCATAGTAAAAACAATTTCTTTCAAATCCCCAAAGTAATACAAGATTATAACACAGCAGCTCTTCAATCCCTTTTAAATGTGACCATTCCAGATTACCCACCAGAGTCATTGATCATTCTGTGCCAGTGCCTTGAGCACCTATTCCAGGGTCTCACTCTCCAGGCCATCAAATTGAGAGTTGCAAAACCCGCTTCTCTCCTGCGATACATTTCCCATAGCCTCAAGTCAGGTGTCCCACCAGCCAGGCCTCCCTGCCTAACTCTCCTCCTGAGATTCACCATTAACCCACTTCATTCCCTTCTTCATCAGGGCCTCTGCATGAGCTTTCCTTTAACTTGGCAAGGGCTCCCAGCTCTGGCCAGTCCTCATCATTAACCTTTTGCTCTTCCCAGTGGCTCTCTGCACCAGCTGGCTGCTGCTGCTGCTTCTCCTCCTACTTCTCCCCGCTCCCACCCCGGTCTCTCCTTTCCCTCCTCAGAGAGCTCTTACCCAACCTTCTCTGTTTCTCTGTCAGTGCTTTCAGGCAGCTCTGACTCACCAGGTCTCTCTTCCAACTTGGAGCCAGGTGCCCGCCTTTAAGCCCAATTGGAGTGAGCTGACAAGTCACAGGTGTACTGACCTCTTTCCCTTTAAAGGGCCAGTGACACCCGTGACACTATTCTTTTCTTCTCTGTCAATAACTCTCCTAGGAGTTCTCAAACTGTGGTCTGTGGAACATTGCTTGGGTCCTGCCAAGAGCTGGCTAGAGACATAGGCCCAGATCCACAAAGGTGTTTAGGCTTCTAATTTCTATTGATTTCAGTAAAAGACATTAAAAGAGAACTAAAAGTAGACTAAATGGGTGCCTAATATTAAATTTCCATGTCAGTGATTGCTGTAGTCATCCAGAGGGATGTTGTGCAATCACAAACATAAAGGAAGGTGGTTGTCACAGTCATGACTGGAAAGGGATGGTGGTCTGTGCTTTGGTGAATGGGAGAGGAGGTGATCCTCTCGATGATCTCTATTAATATGTGATCCACATCCTGAAAGTGTTTAATAACCTCCAAGCTAAGGCCTTTGAAGATTATTCAGATTCTACGTCAGTGAGCATTTGCAATGTGTAACCTTTCAGGTTAAACATCAACTTTCTCCCCTAATAGATATAGCTAAACCCAAAGTATTTCTGTTGAAAGATGTTTTCTGGGACAAGACTATGTCATGTCTTTAATGAAGGTTGCTCCTCATTAGATCTATGGCATTGTATTTATCAAACTGAAAAAGCAACACATTTTGTCTTTTTGTTTTTGTTTTGTATTTTAGTTTGCAGGTCATTTGCAAACCAGTTCTGTTAGGTGCATAACACTTCAATATTCACTAATTCTTTGTGAACTGCTCACTTTTAGTATTCACTATTTGTGGCCCTGTGATTGGTTAGGTGTGTGCTGTTTTTTTCAGCTTCCTGATTTAAAAACTTGTTTATAAAGTTGAATCATGCCCTGAATGACAGAATCTTTTCAGTAGAAGAATAATGTAGAACAAATGATGAATAACAATTCATGACATTTTATAATGAATATGTGAAATGCTGGATACTCATAAACATGTTAATAATTTAATGGCAGTCACTAATATTCTTGCCAATAGTATGATCCACAAACAGCAGCAAATCAAAATCAAACTGCTTATTCACAAATCTTTTTTCCCATTACTCAACCAGCTCTAGTACTGATAGATGAATTACATCAACTGTGCAGACATTAAAAAATGTAGCTATATAAAATGTCAATGTTGTAACTCAGTTGAAGTTCCTTTTATGTTAGAATATCACTAAGTTTGACAAAAAATTGTATTTTGATCATAACAACAAGATATTTTAAAATATTGGCATGAGAAACTTCAAAAGCAATAAATACTAAAATTGAAGAATACACCTCTACCCCGATATAACGCGACCTGATATAACACGAATTCGGATATAACGCAGTAAAGCAGCGCTCTGGGGGGGTGGGGATGTGCACTCCAGCGGATCAAAGCAAGTTCTATATAATGTGGTTTCACCTATAACGCGGTAAGAACTTTTGGCACCTGAGGACAGCGTTATATTGGGATAGAGGTGTATGTCAAAATGTCTATTTTTCAACATCTCAAGCTTTACTACTTTAAAAAAAAAATACCAAAAGGATCAACTTTCTACCTAGAGTTTTATTAATTTATCAGTTTCCTACAAACCATTCATTTGTTAGAACTTATTTTTTGAGGTCTGGCATTTCAAAAAGGTTATCCAGATATAACATTTTAAATAAACAAATCTCTAAAGATGAGATGACATTGCTGTTTATGAGACATTAATATGAGAACCAGGTATTGTTCCCTTGGAAAAACTCAGGCTTTTAGTAAATCAAGAGGCTACATTAAACATTTTGGAAAGCTCTATACAGTGAAGTCAGTGGGATTTTTGCTGTTGATGTCAATGTGAAAACCTTCAAGCCCCTTTTTAAATTTATAGCCAGGAGTGCTGAAGACTGCCTGTCTTTACAGTCTGAATCCAGTTCACATGAAGATATAAATATATGTTAAATGTGCACACTGTGTATTTTGGTCAGTAACTGCAATACCAATGCTATTAGAGATGTGGATAGAGGTAAATTTAAATGTTAATAGACTTTTAATTGTAAAGCACTTTCATAAGTTTAGCCTCAAACTCTTTTTAATCTAAAAAGAGGTCAAAGAATTAACATTCATATTTCAGCGGCTGACAAGAGAGTAGTGCTAGTTAATTGGTTTAGTAATAACCATTGGTACTGTGGTGGCACCTTACCGTAGTTTTACAAGGCTTCAGCGAAATCTTGCAAAATCAAAAAGACTATTTTCAAAGGTTAAAGTAGACAGAGAGGTGAAGCAGACAGATACTGATCTCATAGTTAGACAGTTGCCAGTGATTTGATTATATACACAAAGTTTGTTAGAAACCGTGTGAGAACCAATTATTATATAATCGATTTAGCCTTTCGAGTCAGTTCTAAGTAGTCTTCCAAAGTCTCTCTCAGAAGATTTTACGAATAGTTCTTTTTAGTTTGGATTGTTTAGTTTTTCATTTTGTAGTGGATAGGTATAGGTCAGATCAGGCAGGTTCTAAAGAACTGTTTTGGAAAAAAAAACAGCCTAAGTGAACAGATCTCTGATAATATGTTGTAAATATATATTATTTTTACAGAATGTAATTTTTTTATCAGTAGACTGCTGTAATTATCTCCTAGGGTTACAGGCTTGGTGTCTTGTCACAAGCAGAAAATAAGATGTACTGTTATTGGATAAAAGTAACAATGATACTGTATGAAACTGTATTCTCAACATTAATATTTTTTCCAGTCTAAAACATATATGTGCAGCTGGCAAGGAGTAACCCTGTGTTTCACAGTTGACTTTGCCTTGGGATTCACCTGTTTTGAAAGTAAAACAAAGGTAAGAGGAAAAGGAGCTAAAACATAATCTGTTCTATTCTACTGTTAATGAGTTTGGTTTTAATAATATTTTACAGTTACCTAGCACTTTTGATCCAAAGCACGTTACAAAGTCTGTTGATAGGGTCCCACTTTGAAATGCACCCAGCTGTGAATTGGAAAGGGATAGCCCGCCTGTGCCCTAAGCATGGAAGGGGGCATTTTGGCCAGTGACACCAAGACAAATGATTATTTTTACAGGAAACAAACAAACAAAAAAAAGCAATTGGATTTTTAACCCAGATGTCAGTTTCTAAGGTTTAACCCCAAAAAGAAACACAAGATGGACAGCGGTTTACTGACCTTGAGAAAATGAAGTGGTGTGTGATTTGAACCTGTGTGTTTAGGACACCATAAGACAATTAAAAGACTGAATTGGGCTTAGCCCTATGTGGAGTTTCAAGAAGCAAGGAAAAGATGTAAGAAACCTTCCTTTCCCTTCTAGCTTTGCAAGACCCAGCAAAGGCTGGTCCTTGTGCTCTACTGATTCTGGTGTTAGATTTCCTAATGTGGATGGAGAAGAGAGATGGCAGTGGCAGGCCCCTGTCTACTGAAGCTGCAGTAGTGGAGAGAGAGCCACTTTCTACATCTGCAAAGGATGCAAAACCTGCAATTCAATTAAAATTTAATGTGAACCTTATTGCATTTTGTGAGTGAACTCCTGAGCTTAGATAAATTGGTGTAAGTCCTTTTACTTTAACAGAACTATGATGATTTACACCAGCTGAGAATCTGTGTTTTTAGCAACACAGTAACTCTGGCAATAAATCAATCAATCAACTTTTAACCTTAACACTGGGGGCTTACTCTTAGAACAGAGCTATATTTTTTTAAACATGTGTGAAGGAAGTTGATCGAATGATTTAGAGGAAAGCAAAAAAATGCCCTTCTTTGAAATATGGACCAAAGTATTTAGTTTTTAGAATATGTATCTGTAATTTGAAAGTGGCTTTGCTTAAAGACTTCATGATTAGGATCTGCTCTCATTGATGCTAGTGTAAATCTGGAATAATTCCATAGCATGTGCAGTATTATTTACTAGGATATAAAATTTCAAGAGCTGTAAATTCACATTCTTCTTTCTTTCTTGCAAGAGTGTTGGTATTAATTACATTGCATTGGCCTTCACAAATACATTCTACATACCTTTCTTATTTCAGCAGTTTCAGTTGGCTATGGCTTTTCTGTACACTTCTTATGCTAAATTGTTGTCATAGTGCTGTTAGGTACTTTCAAACAGATTCTGCATTCCGCTCCACAGTTAGCTGCAGTTCAGTGAGAAACAGTGATTCCTGTAAAAGTAAAGTCTGGAGAGCATTTTGGGATCCTTTGGATGAATATTACCAAATAAATAAAATAAATATTTATAGGTTTTTTTAAATAATAACCTTAGCCTTTGTTTTCCTGTCCTATATTCTGAAACGGAACACTAGTGTGAAATGAAAATTAAATGCCTCCCTGAAGAACTCTACCCAGTACATTACAAACATCAACAAGTCACTTGGGGAAATGGTGACACCTGGTTATATTTTCCTGTTTAGTTTCAATGAGTTTTGGTATGACCGTCTCCTACTTCCACTAACTAAGAGGACAGGGAACCTTTTTAAAAAATTAAAAAAGCAACAACATCTTTGTACAGTCAAAGGAGAACTGTCCACAAATCTCAGGCAAGACTTTTTAAAATAGATTAATTTAGAATAGAGAGCTGCAGGTTTGATACAGAAAAATGGCTGACCTAATATAAAATCATAGAATCATAGAATCATAGAAGATTAGGGTTGGAAGAAACCTCAGGAGATCATCTAGTCTAACCCCCTGCTCAAAGCAGGGCCAACACCAACTAAATCATCCCAGCCAGGGCTTTGTCAAGCTGGGCCTTAAAAACCTCTAAGGATGGAGATTCCACCACCTCCCTAGGTAACCCATTCCAGTGCTTCACCACCCTCCTAGTGAAATAGTGTTTCTTCTCCCACTGAAGTTTGAGACCATTGCTTCTTGTTCTGTCATCTGCCACCACTGAGAACAGCCTAGCTCCATCCTCTTTGGAACCCCCCTTCAGGTATTTGAGGCTGCTATCAAATCCCCCCTCACTCTTCTCTTCTGAAGACTAAATTATCAAATTATCCCATTCGTTTTCAAGAGCAAAAAGGGAAACATTATCTTAATCAGTGTTTAATGGCAGATCAGAGTACCTGATCAATACATGCTGTCCTGACTAATTCAGTTTATTAGGGGGAAAACATTGCAGAAAAATGCTCAACCTCAACAGCAATCTCACATCGACACATTAACAGAAAGTACAAGACTGTTATGACAGTAAGGGAAACTAGAGGGCCTTGCTGGGAACAGCTTGCCATGTTGTCTGCATACAAATCTGTGTAGAAGGTAGTTGGATTCACAATTCTATTTCAACCTTAAGCATTGGCCATGAGTGTTCTGTGGAATTGAGCTGAGGCCTTTTGCATAGTCATCCCTCTCCTTCAAAAAATGTCCCCTTTCCCCTACATCCTTTGTTGCCTTCAGAGAGACTTCTCATCAGCCCAATCCTGTTTCATGCTAGGGTCCCTGAGACTCCCTTCAAAGGGGTTGTCAGGTGGTTCTACATGGTGGTTCCTCAATCATTTAACTTCAGGAAGTGGAAAGATGACAGGAAAGGGCCACTGCTCCCCACCCTAATCCAGCGTTTTTCTGCAGACAGGAAATATCGGCTCCCCATAGGAAAAAAAAAAGCATTTCTTTGCCCACAGTTGCTGATTTTGCTGAGGCAGCAATGGGTAGCAGCAACTAATCTGTAATATGATAGTTTTGGAACATATTCAGGTTGTCCAGCTACTTTGTACTGTGGTTTATGAGCCTTCCCTAGTATATGCTTTAGAGCAGTAGAGCTATTGTGTTAGGAAATCTGGGGTACTACGTACTGCTGGCTCAGCTGAGCTGGGGGGGGAACAGAAGGAGTGAATTAGGATTTTCTGCCTCCTCTCAACACTTTTCTGATCAAGGTCCTTATCTAGTACCCTTCCACTCCCATTCAAAGGATTAGAGACTATTCAGAGCCCTGTGAAAGCCACCAGATCCCCACACCATATAGATAAGTCTGGTATCTTTTTCAGTTGACGTTTGATCAACTTGACAGTTAATCTTTGTCCATCGCTAGGAGGAGTTTATCACCCAGTGTGACCAATGCAAACCCCATACCATCCCGAACCCAAGAACGTGGCTCTATCCTTTTCTTATTCCTCCTTTCCTATATCTCTTCCTCCAGTTAAAAAAATATAGTACATGTAACTAACAAAGCTGTGCCAATTCTTCACCAGGTTGATTTGCTTGTGTGTTCTCATTCCCTAACCTTTGTCTGTTTTTTTCTTTATATTATAAGCCTTTCGGGCTTATGTCTCTTTCTATATTTGTACAGCGCCCAGCATGCTGTAGCTCCAATACTGATTGGAGCATTTGGGCACTAAGATAATATCAATATTTCCTTATCATCATCAAGGGAATATGAGGACGCTGATATAATAATTAACAATGTTAAGCAATCGTTTCTTTAATTACTCATTTAAGGGAAGCTGAGACCCTGATCTCTAGTAAGCAAGCATCAATCATCTAAATAACAAATAACTTAATGCTCCTCTTCTTGATTTTACTAACCACATGTATCAGGAGTCCAGTTTGCATGGAGAGTAGTTCAAAGCTATCCAGTACATCCATCTTCTGGGTGAGTGAAAATAATCTAACCTCTGCTGAAGAGGACTTGGCATTTCTTCCTGCTCTAATTGGAGCTGCGACCACAAAGCAGCCATCCAGGTCGAAATCCAATCAGTATTATCTTCTAAATATTGAAAAATATTCACAGTCAAAATGTCTGCTGTTTCCAGGTGAGACATACTGCTAGTCCACAGGCAGAAAACATCTTGCAAATGTGGATGTTTTTAAAAAGCCAGATTTAAAAAAAAAAAAAAAAAAAACACAGTTAACTGCTTTTCTGCCATTATTTCATTTTAAATGGCTTTCAAAGCATTCAACTGAGAATGATTCATGTTTCCTCCACCAGCTCCCAGGGATCTGGTCGCACCTCAGTGTGCATACGCATTTCCATTAGTGTTATTGGAGGTAACAGAAACATCAGAAGGAAATTGTACTCTGATTGTTTGGTTTCATTTTTTTACATTTCTGACTCCAAGACTAATGTGTGGAAAACGTTTTGAGAAGTGAAGAAAATTACAGTGATTTTTAACAATTAATTTCCAAATGTTGATTTCAATAAGTCTCTCTTTGTAATTTTTAAAAATACCCCAGTAAACCCAGTGATTCACTTGTAGCATAGCTCCATGTATTGCTATGTAAGAAACCTGAGGCTGGCACAGACCTGGGGATTCTTATTTCTTGGCTTTCAAATGATTGAATTTATAGTGCTTTACATGTCTGTAGCACATTTCATCTAAGGATTTCAAACCACTTTTACACACTAAAATTAAGCTTTGCAATACTGGTGCAAGTATCATTCCCCTCATTGTACAGATGAGCCAAGGGAGGCTTGAGAGATTTAAGGTCTGTGGTGAAAGCCTGGCTCAGTAAAGTCAATGGCAAAACTCCCATTGACTTCAATAGGCACAGGATTTTACCCTGATCTCTGTACACCCTTATATGGGTAGGAAAGTACGAAAAATTGTATCTTTTTTGCTGTTATGTATGAAGTAGAGTAGATACATTGTATTTATTATGCAACCATCCTCTTGCCTAAAATATATTAATCCGTCATTTATTTTACATTACATTTAACTTCTCGATGTTGGATCAAAATTGCTCAATAATGCAAAGTTTTGGGTATAAGAGTGTAATGTCAAAGAGTCCTAATTAACATTTTTTTTTTTCAGAATGTGCTCTGGAGGTTTAAATTCTCTCAGCTCAAGGGGTCTTCAGACGATGGAAAAACAAGAGTAAAGCTTCTTTTTCAGAATCTAGACACCAAACAAATTGAGATGAAGGTATCTGATATAGTCTCTCTCTATTTAAAAAAAATTAATTGAATTTATATCAAAGAAATGAAAGTTTTCATTAAATACTGTGCATGTTTACAATCAACAGTTAAATCATGTATTATTTTTTTCATATTCTCTAGAAGCTGTTCAACTAATAAAAGTCCTGTGGTGTCTCTAGATTTATTACGCCATATATGTGATTCTGTTCCTGAGATGTATTCTGAAAAATTGTGATATATTCATTCAGAATGATAATTTCTCTGAAGTGCCTTCTGTTAAGTGTAGTTTTTCAGCAATAAGTGTAATATCTTAAAACCCTGATTTTAAAATGGATATAAGAAAAATAGTTTAAATGTTTTATTTTAAAGCATTTTAATATATTTTTAAGATGCCACATAGCAAAGTTAGAGCTTTAAGAAAAAAAAGTAGATTTTTCTGATTTCTTAATAAAAAATATTAACTAACTATTATTATCTATTATTAATGCCTACATAAGGGCACAGTCTTGCAAGGGGCAGAGAGCACCCTAACTCCCATCGAATCCATTGGTTTTGAAGTGAGATGAGAGCATGCAGTATTGTGCAGGATCAGGTATTAAATAGTGATAAGATACAGTTTGATTACATAGCAACTGGTGTATGATTCACAATCCTTTTTTCTCTAAATAACTTTAGACAAGACCTTTAGCCTCAAAATTCAGATCTGGGTATCAGACCTCAGTGTAGTTATGTTTACATTCAGAGTACTGGTTTGATGCATAGACCTAGTGCTTGTATGACATTTGGAACTGGGTCCAGGTTATGGACTTTGATCCTGCCAAAGTTTGAGGGTGTTTCAAGTTGCCTGTGGAGGCGTTGGCATGGGAGAAAGCTCATGGCGTTGACATGGGAGAAATGGTGCATTGAGCCTGGGGTCACTAGCAGAGCAGACGAGGTTGGAGAGTGGCAAAGTGAAATACAGAGAGACGTGTGTGAGGTAATATCTTCTATTGGGGCAACTTCTGCTGGTGAGAGAAAAGCTTTCGAGCCACACATAGCTCTTCTTCGGGTCTGGGAAAGGTACCCCCAGAGTCAAAGCAAAATGCGAGGTGGAACAGATTGTTTAGCATAAATAATTAGCACATATTATAAGGGACCATTAATTTAGAGTGGCCTGTTAACACGTCTGCAGTCATAGGACAAAAAGAGAGGGATAGTGGGTTACAGATTGTGGTAATAAGCCATAAATCCAGTGTCTCTGTACAGTTCATGATTTTTAGTCTAGCAGAGTAATGCATTTAAACTCCCAGGCTCATCTTTTAAAAGTGTTGTGCAGGTTTCCTTTGAGGATGAGTACTGAGGTCAGATCTAGAGTAATCACATTGTGAAGAGTGGTCACCCACAATAGTGGGGTGTTTTTGTCTTTTATCATTTTCCTGTGTGAGTTCATTCAAGAGTGTAAATAGTACCTCACTCGCCTTGTCTGTCAAATATCCTGGGACTGACAAAGCTACAGCTACAATGCATGCAATGGTGAAATACAATCAGATAAGAAGGGAAAGACAGTCATGAATGGCTTTGAAGGCAATGGCAAGAGCTTGCATGTGATGGAATACAGAAGAGGAAGCCAGTGAAGGGATTTAGGTGGCACAATGGGCAAAATCAGTAAAAACAAGAGTTTAAAACACTCTAAAAATCCCTTCCCCTCTTGTGGTGGTCAGATTTCAGTCTCCTTGTTATTTGTGAGGTTATAATCCCACTTGTACTCCAAAGATTGTAAGCAAAACTGTAAATTAGGCAAGACTTGATTTTTTTCAAGGTTAAAAACGGCAGCAAGAAGAAAACATTCTGGGCTTCTTTACAAATCATGCCTTACTAATCTATTAGAATTCTTTGAGGGGGGTCAACAAGCATGTGGACAAGGGTGATCCAGTGGATATAATGTACTTGCACATAGGCAGCAGGTTTAAAACAAATAAAAGGTATTATTTCTTCACAGAACACACAGTCAACCTGTGGATTTCTTTCCCAGAGGATGTTGTGAAGGCCAACACTCTAACAGAGTTCCAGAAATAACTAGATAATTTCATGGAGGATAGATCCATCAATGGCTATTAGCCAGGATGGACAGGGATGCAAAACCATGCTCTGAAGTGACCCTAGCCTCTGTTTGCCAGTTTGGGCAAGATGGGATGGATCACTTGATGAATACCTGTTCTGTTCATTTCCTCTGAAGCACCTGATATTGGCTACTGTCACAAGACAGGATACTAGGCTAGATGGACCATTGGTTTCACCAGTATGGCCGTTCTTATGTTCTTATCATAAATGAGGAAAATAAAGGCCACAAATAAAACTTGTTTTCCTTTGTAGTTCTATACTGTGAATTGGTCCAGTATTTATTGACTCATAGACTCATAGACTTTAAGGTCAGAAGGGACCATTATGATCATCTGGTCTGACCCCCTGCATGCTGCAGGCCGCAAGACCCTTCCCTGGACTCTGCCGTTGAAGTCCCCAATCCTGTGTTTTAGTGACTTCAATCGGCTGAGACCCTCCTGCTAGTGATCCCTGCCCCATGCTGCGGAGGAAGGCGAAAAACCTCCAGAGGCTCAGCCAATCTACCCTGGAGGAAAATTCCTTCCCGACCCCAAATATGGCGATCAGTAATACCCCGAGCATATAGGCAAGAGTCTCTAGCCTGACCCTTGTTGGCCATTATGCTATTCGTGTACCATTGCTTGGTTTTCCTCGTCTACTATGTTTTACCATTAAACCATTCCCTCCATAAACTTATCCAACTTAATCTTAAAACCAGACAGGTCCGTCGCCCCCACCGTTTCCCTCGGAAGGCCGTACCAATATTTCACCCCTCTGACGGTCAGAAACCTTCGTCTAATTTCAAGCCTGAACTTCCCCCCGGCCAGTTTGTATCCATTCGTTCTCGTGTCCACATTTGTACTAAGCTGGAATAATTCTTCTCCCTCCCTTGTATTAACCCCTCTGATGTATTTGAAGATAGCAATCATATCCCCCCTCAGCCTTCGCTTTGCCTATGCAAACTTATCTGACAAACATATTTAGAGGTGGTCTAAACTTTTTGCAAAGGAAAATTGTTTTTGACCAAATTATTATTAATATTATTGTTGTTTGTTTGTTGTAAGTGTCTGCCTTCCTCAAAATAATTTGATCTTTCATTGAAAAGCCAAAAACCTCTTTGGGTATTTTTGGATGAAAACTGAACTTTTTTTGTTTTTTGACTATTTTCACTTGAAAATGTTCTGGGATTTAGCTGTTTTCACCACAATTTTTTTCAGTTTTTGGTTGCAAAAAAAACATTAAACATTTTTTTTAACAAAAAGTCAAAAAAATTGCCAAGGAAAAACACTATTTTCTAACCAGCTTTTTTATTTACTATTGTACTAACTACCCAGCAAAGAGCTTAGTACCATCAGTTGAACTACTCATGTTTAGTAAGCACCACACCCAGCAGTGAGTGTGTCCATACTGGATCCTATATATGAATAGACACATGTGTTAGTAGGGGAGCCAGGAGATTTAGATTCAGAAAGCTTACTGAGTGACCATGGACGAGTCAGTTTATTATTATGTGCCTCAATATCCCTATTTGTAAAATGGGAATAAAAATACGTCCTTATTTCACAAGTATTCTCATTAATGTTTGTTAAGAACATTGAGCTCTTCAGATTGAAGATGCTATGTAAGTATGTGTGAGCATACACATACAAATGTATATGTATAGTACAAATGTTGACAGAACAAAATGAAAGCTCATTGAATGGCATGAGAATAAGATGAGTAGAGTAAAGGCATGCCTGAACGTTGTGGTTATGTACCCTGAAGGGTTCTCTACAAATCCAAACAGTACTTCCTCCATCTATACTCCTATTTTTTAGCAATGCAGTGTCCCACTGTCTCCCTGCTGTCTGAGCCTTTCCCAACCACCATAGTGAAAGGCTCCAGCAGCAGGAGAAGGCTCTGGCAGTGGGAATGCAGTGGGGAAAGGTTCCAGCAGGTCCCTTTCACTGGTGGATGGAGCTACACTCCACAGTGTGGATGCAACTTGCTTTTCACAGCAGTGTGTAGTTATGTATAGCCTACACACTGCCACCATCGGCGTGCAGTGTAGACATAGCCATAGGCTTCAGAATTACAGCTTGGACACAAAAGGATACAGCATTGATTCCCCCCTCTACCCCAATGTATTATTGGTACAGTATATGAGTTTAAGGTACATAAAGAAGAATTTCAAGGATGTAGATGGTGCTGAATAGAGAGGGGCAGCCAATAACAAGAAACACGAATGTAATCAAATAATGGAAGTTTCATTTCTCTTGAATAGATGAGCTAGTAGATGTCAAACGAAGCTCAGTATGGATGTGTTATAACATTCACTTGGCAGCAAACACTATAGTTAATGTTGCAAGAATTTCCTGGATTACCCCTAATTTCATATGCTTGAAGCTTTCTGAAAAACTCTCCTTTGGGAATGAAATTTCCATCCATGGTGTCTGGACAAAGGTTCTTTCTCTCTTTCTCTCTCTCTGTACAGTTTGAGAAACATTCCTTGTGTTGTATTCTTGGATTCTAGATGAGTGAAAAAATACACTTCTCCGACAAAAAAAATGTTGCCACTTTTCTTCATACAAATAACCAAACAAATCCTAGACAGTCAAATTTTGCATGTAATTAGTTTCTGATCAAGTTTGGAGGGGAAAAAGGCAGAATATTAATGAATGGCAAATTGCATTTCCTGTTTATGCAGCAGAGAATTCTTTTAAGTTGGAGTTTATGACTTGTAGAGAGAATTGCATAGACGTGCACTCTTTGATATGAGAGGCCTTAACAACATACACTGTTTTTCATGCTGCTTTGTGGATATTGGGCCAGATCCTGCAAGCCTTCCCTATTTATTTTAGTAAATGGGGAAACGCCTGATATCAGGTGGCCAGATTGAAAATATTTCTAAAATTAAAGTTTACATTAATGTATAACATGAATATGAACCGTATGTATCCCATTTTATATACACAGCACTACTTTTCTGGTAACATGGCCCTCATCCTCCCAATCAGCCCTAGAAACTCATCAAAATCTCTCAAAATAGCTGCTCTATGTCAGTCCTTTTAGTCCCTCTCCTGGCCTTTGGTTAGGTCAGAACCATCCACGAAACTCAACTGAGGAATCATCTTGAAAAAGGAAACCCGTTCAAGGATTACACCTAAAAATTGCTACCCAGCTGGCATTGTTTAGGCAAGAAACAAGCCAATTTTGTTTTTCTTTCTGACACTCTTCATTTTGTCATTTCAGCCTCCCTCACAGTCTGTTTGTCTGTTTTATCCAGCTAAATATCCTGACACACACCTAGACTGTATGGTCTCTGGAGCAAGGACTGTCTTCTTTCTTGTCAGTACAGCACCTAACACAAAATGACCCTGATCCTTGATTGTGCTACCTATGATTATCTTAATACAAATAATAAGGATTACGCCTGATGTTTGCATTTCATCAGGCCCTGGTGTTTTGAAGACATCTAACTTGTCTAGGTAATTTTTTACTTGTTCTTTCCCTATTTTAGACTCTGATCCTACCTCATTTTCACTGGCATTCACTATGTTAGACGTCCAATCGCCAACAACCTTCTTGGTGAGAACCAAAACAAAGGAGTCATTAAGCACCTCTGCCATTTCCACATTTTCTGTTATTGTCTTTCCCCCCTCATTGAGTAATGGGCCTACTCTGTTCTTGGTCTTCCTCTTGTTTCTAATGTATTTGTAGAATATTTTCTTGTTTCCTTTTATGTCCCTAGCTAGTTTGATCTCGTTTTGTGCCTTGGCTTTTCTAATTTTGTCCCTACATAGCTGTGTTATTTTTTTATATTCATGCTTTGTAATTTGACCGAGTCTCCACTTTTTGTAGGACTCTTTTTTGAGTTTTAGATCATTGAAGATCTCCTGGTTAAGTCAGGGTGGTCTCTTGCCATATTTCCTATCTTTCCTATGCAGTGGGATAGTTTGCTCTTTGCCCTTAATAATGTCTCTTTGAAAAAGTGCCAACTGTCTTCCATTGTTTTTCCCCTTAGACTTGCTTCCCATGGGATTTTACCTACCAACTTCCTGAGTTTGCTAAAGTCTGCCTTCTTGAAATCATTGATGGAAGTACTTTTACTTTATTCCATGCATTGAATGCCCACAGATATCAATGAGGATTCAATGCTGACAGTACATTTGATAGCTCTTTTCATAGCTGAAAGAATGTTTACATAACATTGGTTTCAGAGTAGCAGCCATGTTAGTCTGTATCCGCAAAAAGAAGAACAGGAGTACTTGTGGCACCTTAGAGAAATTTGTTAGTCTCTAAGGTGCCACAAGTACTCCTGTTCTTCTTTTTACATAACATTGGTGAGAGCAGTCTGAAATCTTGTATATAATCTTTTTAGAATACTCCCATTCTGACTAGTTATTTATCTTGATACAGTAAGTGCACATAGATTAGGTAAGAGTAAGCCCATACTATAAAATGAGAAGGTTTGTAAGGAATTTGCTCTTTTCTAAGGTCCATATGCTGCATTTGGTCTGTGTGTAGAATGCTCATTAATGTCACCGAGGGCTGAAAGTCAGAGTTTTTCCATTGACTTCACGGGAGTTTGAATCAAATCCTAAAATCCTTTAAGACAGTTTTTGTATGTTATGTGAAGTAGCTTGAAAACATTATAATTCAAGTTTAAAGTTTTTGTTTGGCCAGAGCTGGGAACTGTTATATTAAAGGTTATATTATAATACAGAAAAAAACATGACCATGCACTTCATTTTAATTGGAGAAAAAAAAAAGAATAACTAAACAATAAAAGATATCAACAACAATATTTCTTCTCTCTTGGTATTTATATCCAGTTGAGATACTGATTAATAATTTACATCTACTGTACATAAAATGTGCATTTAGAAAACTTATTTCCATATATGCTCCATATCTGTCAGGCAAGACAGAAGAAATATTGTGTGGCTTCTGATATAAAAAAAATCAGAATAAGGATTTTGTTTACTTTCTTCAAAGGATTTTAACTAACATTTTACACTTCATTTTTCTTTCACAATAAGATCTAATTTTGCATGTGAAACGTGAATGAATATTTTAGCAGCTAGTTGTCATTTACCACCAATTACAACAAAGTGAACACTTTAGTTAAGGTCCCAAAGAGTTTGTGTTCTTTCAGGGTAATTTCTGAACTAATATTTCTTAATCTATTGACTAGCCACATGTGAAAGCAGGATCCTGAAAGATTCTTGCCTCTTCCTTTTTAAAAATAACTTGAATATTTTTAACTAGCTATAAATAATTTAAAAACAAACAAACAGCACAGTCAGTCCATCAGCAGTTACATTGCTATATTGGCTGTACCTAGGTGTGTTCATAACTTTACTGCTTTTACTATAGGACAGAAGAGATGTTTGTCTTGGAAATGTTACCTTTTCCTTGCTAATAGCATAGTAGTCCCTGATCTTGAAAGGGGCTGTGCATCTGTAATTCACATTAAATCCTTCAGGGTTGTGGTTGCTCAGCACTTTCCAGCATGAAGAATTTTGTAACGGGTGTACTGTATAAAAGATTTGGTCCGGTTCAGATTAGAAGCCTTATTATGGCCACTCTTCCCATTAATACAAGAAGTAGTAATACACTGTCTACAGAATTGGAGGCGGTGGTGGCAATTTGAGCTGCTCTTGGTATTAAAAGCTACAGAGGAGGTAAATCCGGGTGGGTTGCCCAGCTGCACTGGGGTGAACATAGGCTACACCTGTTCCATATGTATAGCAAGGGATGCCTCTCAGCATGCTCCCCCTAGTGCCCAGGAGATATTCATGTCCTATAGAGGTATACTGCCTCCAGACACCATTGCTGAAATTGAACCTCTTCCTTCTCCCTATCATAATACAAACTTTTAAGAAGTACAAATGAGTCCTGAACAACTGATTCTCCAGAGACCAGATTTTCAAATGCTCAGCACCCACAACTGGGTCTAGAGTTTTCAAAATAACTCCACCGCCAATTAGCCACCTAAATAAGGGCTGGACTTTTTAAGAGGCTCAGCACCCTGCAGAACCCAATATGCTGAGCTCTTATAAACAGCCATCCCTTCATTCTCCTGCCTAAATGGGAGCTGAGCCATCTTGTAAATCTAGACTTGATTGTGGGTATGGAGATCTTTTCAAAGTCTGGTTCTATGTGATTATGTGAAGCATATCCAGACCTCCTTGTTTTAGAAATCAGGCTGGAATCTTACTGAAACAGATTTATTTGAGAGATATCCCATACTGCTTTTGGAATTACCATAAAGAATAGCTGTTCCCAAGGTAATTCTATATTCCTGTATTCCTTTCTTGCTGGAACCAAACTATGCAGATGCACTTCTGCTAGTTAGGAAACAAGTCAAATGTAGAGTTTAAATAATGTTAAGGATTTTTTTATTTTATTTTTTTTACTAAAACATATACAGATATGAACACTTAGCTGAATTATCCTCATGATTGACTCATCCTGCAAGGCCTAAATATTGAAGGAAGTTCTGAACAGTGAGAATACTAATATACTGCATGGTCATCAATGCTGTAGAGTAACATAAATGCACATAATGGTATGAGTTAAGAACAAGGTTTCAGCTTTAACTCTGAATTTGCTGGCATTTGTGGGTTTGTTAAACATACTTATTTGTGCTTTAATGGCATTTATGCTAACATCACAGGAGAGGAACCCAGACAGGTTAAAGCAAAAATCCATTCCTTTACAGCTTACGGTACTGATAGTTTTTATAAATTACCCATTTGATATAGGTTCTTGATTTAAAGACAGGGACACTGAGTATCACTGAATCTCCCAGACTATAGATCTCAGGATCATACTCTATATAAGGTTATTAAGTCACTGATGAATTGTAACTTCTGTGCATGCTGGCTCTTCGGAGAAAGATAAGCAGCTACTTTTCAGAATAAATAGTATATTCAACCCATAAAAACATATTTAATATATTATTTATAGATAGAGGCCTGGTCTAGTAAAGCACTTTAACATTTGCTTACCTTTAGAAACCTAAGTAGCTTGCTGCTGATCATCTGTGAAAGCACATCTTCGGAACTTGGGTGTCCTTTTGTTACTTCTGTTGTACGTTACTATTACTCATTACCACCTCATCAGACCCCAAGTTTGAAGTTGAATCCTAGTGAGAAAAACAGAAAGCAGCAGAAACTCTGGCAAGTCAAGGGCAAACATATGATAAGACAGGCCAAGAAAGAATCTAAAGAACAACTAGCTAAGGACACCATTTTTTTTAAAGTACATCAGAAGCAGGAAACCTTCCAAATAGTCCGTGAAGCCACAGGATGATCGAGATACTAAAAGAGCACTTAAGAATGAGAAGGCCATTGTGGAGAGGCTAAATTAATTTGTTCTGTTGGTCTTCACTACAGAGCAGATGGGGGAGATCTCCACACCTGAGCCATTCTTTTCAGGTGACAAATCTGAGGAACTGTCCCAGATTGAGGTGTCAATAAAGGAGGTTTAGGAACAAATTGATAAATTGAAGAGTAATAAGTCACCAAGCCCAGATAGTATTCACCCAAGAGTGCTGAAGGAACTCAAATATGAAATTGCAGAACTATTAACTGTGGTATGTAACATATTGCCTAACTCAACCTCTGTACCAGATGACTGGAGAGTAGCTAATGTAATGCCTATTTTTAAAAAAAGGCTCCCCAGGCAATCCTGGCAATTACAGGTTGGTAAGCCTAACTTCAGTACCATATAAATTAGTTGAAACTATACTAAAGAATGAAATTATCAGACACTAAGAAAAACACAATATTTTGAGAAAGACTCAACGTGGCATTTGTACGGAAATCATGCCTCACCAATCTATTAGAATTCTATCAACAGGCATGTGGACAGGGGTGATACTGCTGCTATAGAATATTTAGACTTTCAGAAAGCCTTTGACAAGGTCCCTCACCAAAGGTTCTTAAGTGAAGTGAGCAGTCATGGGATAAGAGGGAAGGTCTTCAGAATCAATAACTGGTTAAAAGATAGAAACAAAGGGTAGAAATAAATGGTCAGTTTTCACCATGGAGAGAGGTAAATAGTGGGGTCCTCCAAAGATCTGTATTGGGACCTGTGCTGTTCAATATATTCATAAATTATCTGGAAAAGGGGTGCGTAGTGAGGTGGCAAAATTTGCAGATAATACAAAATTATTCAAGATTGTTAAATCCAAAGCTGACAGCGAAGAGTTTCAAAGGATTCTCACTAAACGGGGTGACTGGGCGCCAAAATGCAGATGAAATTCAATGTTGATAAATGCAAAGTACTGCACATTGGAAAATATAATCCCAACTGTATATACAAAATAATGGGATCTAAATTAGTTGTTACTATTCAATAAAGAGATCTTAGAATCATCATGGATAGTTCTCTGAAAACATCTGCCCAATGTGCAGCGACAGCCAAAAAAAGCTAACAGAATGTAGTAACCATTAGGAAAAGGATAGATAATAAAACAGAAAATATAATGCCACTGCATAAATCCATGATAGGCCCTTACTTTGAATACTGTATGCAGTTTTGGTCACTTCAGCTCAAAAAAGATGTCTTAGAATTGGAAAAGGAGCAGAGAAGGGCAACGATAAGGGTTATGGAACAGAGATGAAAAAGACTGGGACTGATCAACTTAGAAAAGAGGTGATTAAGGAGGAAAATGATAGAGGTCTATAAAGTTGTGGATGCTATGAAGAAAGTGAACAGTGAAGTGTTATTTATCCTTTTACATCACACAAAAACCAGGGGTCACTTGATTAAAGTAATTAGCAGCAGGTTTAAAATGAACAAAAAGAAGTACATCTTCACACAATGCTCAGGGAACCTGTAGAACTTGTACACATGGGATGTTGTGAAGGCCAAAATTATAACTGGTGTGACAAAGTTCCTTCTCTATCTTGGTGGGTCCTGCGCTTATTGGCGGATTTTCTTGCCTCAGAGATTCACCATGTGGGTTGGGGAACAGCCCAGAGACCTTCCCCTCTGGAAGAACCCATAGTCCAGGTCAATTGGGAGGTCTGGGGGGAACCCGGGCCCGCCCTCTACTCTGGGTTCCAGCCCAGGGCCCTGTGGACTGCAGCTGTCTATAGTGCCTCCTGTAACAGCTGCATGACAGCTACAACTCCCTGGGCTACTTCCCCATGGCCTCCTCCAAACACCTTCCTTATTCTCACCACAGGACCTTCCTCCTGGTGTCTGATAACGCTTGTGCTCCTCAGTCCTCCAGCAGCATACCCTCTCACTCTCAGCTCCTTGCGCCTCTTGCTCCCAGCTCCTCACACTCACACCACAAAGTGAAGTGAGCTCCTTTTAAAACCCAGATGCCCTGATTAGCCTTCCTTAATTGATTCTAGCAGCTTTGTCTTAATTGGCTCCAGGTTTCCTAATTAGCCTGCCTGACTTAACTAGTTCTAGCAGGTTCCTGATTACTCTAGTGCAGCCCCTGCTCTGGTCACTCAGGGAACAGAAAACTACTCATCCAGTGACCAGTATATTTGCCCTCTACCAGACTCCTGTACCCCACTGGTCTGGGTCTGTCACACTGGGTTAAAAAAAGAATTTGATAAATTCATGGAGAATAGGTCCATCAATGGCTGTTAGCCAAGATGGTCAGGAAAGCAATCCCATGATCTGGGTGTCCCTGAACCTCCCAACTGACAAAGGTTGGGACTGGATGACAGGATGGATCACTCAAAATCGTAATGTTCTGTTCATTCCCTGAAGCACTAGGATTTGGCCACTGTCCGAGACAGGATATCAAGCTAAATGGACCATTGGTCTGACCCAGTATGGTCGTTCTAATGTAAAATGGCCTTTTCCTTTCAATAATGATAAATTTGTGAATGGGGAAAAAACTAACCGAGACAAGAAAGCATTCATGCCTAATGTTATAGAAAGCCTGCTTGTGACCAACTAATTAAAAAATTATACTAGAACATTTTGGTCATGAAAATGCTGAAATGTCACTGAATCACTGAGTTATCTGTAGAGTATCCCTTTCCCCCCCGTGTTACCTTCTTTGTCCCCTTTTGTGCATGGTCAGCTCTTCCCATCATTGTCACAAGCCCACTGTGAGTTCTGCCAGTTTCCTGAAAAGGAGAGTAGCAAGTTGGCTTTTATTCTTCAAACTAGGCAAAAATCTGAGCTGCAATATATGAGGCAGAACAGAACCCAGGACAACCTTTTCCTCTGTGCACTGTAGAGTAAGAAAAAGACAAAGATGAGATTCTGTGCTTTCTCTTGTTTATTCAGACATATTGATTTGAGGATTGTTGTCAGAGTTACAGGTCTAACTGCACTTTAGACCCCTGTCAGTCATGCTCAAGTTCAGCTCTTGAGTGGCTGGCCTCACTTCCTGCACCTCACTGTAGGTGGAGCCACCCAGTCCTGCCACTCCTAAACTGAATCTCTGAGCTGTTTCCCAACAGAGTTAACCCAACAGACCCAACTTGTTTGACACCAGTAAGTCTTTTCCTTCAGGAGCCTGTGACAGTAGGTGATTAAAATGACAAAGAGTCCAGTGGCACCTTATAGACTAACAGACGTATTAGAGCATAAGCTTTCGTGGGTGAATACATACTTCGTCAGATGCATGTAATGGAAATTTCCAGAGGCAGGTATAAATATGCAGGCAAGAATCAGTCTAGAGATAACGAGGTTAGTTCAATCAGGGAGGATGAGGCCCTCTTCTAGCAGTTGAGGTGTGAACACCAAGATAGGAGAAACTGTTTTTGTAGTTGGCTAGCCATTCACAGTCTTTGGGTAGGTCTACACTTACCCGGTAGTTTGGCGGCGAGCAATCGAACTTCTGGGTTCGACTTATCGCGTCTTGTCTGGACGCGATAAGTCGAACCCGGAAGTGCTCGCTGTCGACTGCGGTACTCCAGCTAGCCGAGAGGAGTACCGCGGAGTCGGCAGGGGAGCCTGCCTGCCGCGTGTGGACCGAGGTAAGTTCAAACTAAGGTACTTCAAACTTCAGCTACGTTATTTACGTAGCTAATGTTGTGTACCTTAGTTCGAATTAGGGGGTTAGTGTAGACCTGGCCTTTGTTTAATCCTGAGCTGATGGTGATTAAAGTTACTCTAAAACAGCTTCTCCATACAAAAGAACCATTGATTTGCCAAAAGGAGAATCTAGGAAAAATGTGTTAAAACAATAAGGAGTCCTAAACACATATTTCTTTTTCTAAGTTTAACCCCTCTGTGCGTAGCTCAGCTAGGTCCAGTTTATTCTCTGGTTTGGGAAAGCCAGCCTGCTTATGGCAGTTCCTGTGTGTCTCTGTCTGCCAGAGTCTCATCACTAGCCACTGTTGCTGCCAGCCCACTCCTTCCCTCCCACTTTCTTCCCTAAGATTGCATCTTTAAGGTTTTAGCATACCCTTTGATCCCACATTTGGGTCTGGGAAGAATACCAGTCTAGCTGGAGTCAGGTAGGGAGTATTTCCCTGTTGGGATTCCCTTCAAGATCTCTTTCCACTTGGCTTGATCTATTTACTTATCTTACTTAGCACAAACACTCTGATTTCAGCCAAATGATACATTTACCTCCCCAATCCTATCTTCTAAAGAATAAGGTCTCTCCCCCACCCCCATGTGTTTAATTATGCATGTCAGGACAGGCCTACCTATATCCCCCAGTTAATAGTTTTCCCCTTTGTTTCCTCAAGGACTCTTGCTACCTTTGCTATTGTTTCATTTCCTCTTAGCTTCCTCCAACAGCCTCTTTTGATTTAATTCTATGCATTCAGGCAGGAGAATATCACACAGGTGCATGTGATGCATATGAGATGCATATGATATTTATAAAAATTAATGAACTTAGCTCTCTCATTCTCCACAATTATCCTTTAATTTTTATAGTTATCATGGTTCAAGGTAAACTATACCAATGATCCCTCACTCTGTCTCTCCTTGGACAACCCCATTTTTAGACTGGATCTCCATAGTACAGCACCTCTCTTCATCAACACTCTCCTCACCAGGGCCTGCTGGGTTTTGGCCTCTGTGATAGATCTCCCTCTGAGTGCTGTGACCACTATGAAAATGCAGTGACAAAGAACTGGTTGTTCAGAACAAAGTATTACTTAGTTGTCTGAAGGAATACAACAGAGAGGAAAATACAACCAACAAAATGCCTGTATACACATTATCTGACCTAAACCTTAGCTTTTCCTTGGAAGTTTAGGCACGTCCCAGTAGTTCCAGGCACCCACAGTATTGGAGCTGGATGAGATTGCATCCCTTGCAGCTTATGTCTCTATCTCAATCTGACCCTCACTCAGTGTCTATCCTTTGAGTTCACAGGAACTATCCTTTGAGTTCACATTTCAAAGTTCCTTTGTTGGTCAGTAGAACCTCTGAACCTGCTCAATCCAGTTTATGCATCTCCTCAGAGAGATCAGAAATAGACTTTCAGCAGTGGATTCATTTTATTGTCCATTAAATATTGGCAATTCAATTAGTCTGTCTTCCTGGAAAGGAGTAAATCTCCTGGGCTAAGGCCATGTATACACTAAAAACTCATTTGGGGGGTGGGTGGAACAGCTGTCTGCTGAGTTCAAACAGCCAGACAGTAAGGCTATTAGAAGAACTCAACACGGAGCTATGTGGCTGAGAGAGGCCTTGAAATAACCCTTTACCTGTCAGACACTGGTATGGTGGACTGTGCTGTATCTGGTCCTGAAGTTTTGGGGGCTATTAGGAATTGTGTGGTGCTTGGTGTACATTTATGAATATAACACTGTCTGTTAATACGCCTATTAATTTTGCAGTTCTTGTTGTACATTTGTAATTATTATGTCATCTATATTACTGATCCTATGAGTTCTGTCACCCTGTACAATAAGAAGTAGTGAATGCTTTCAGTTGCACTAAGCATTCTGCAGCATATGTTGTGAAGCAATAAAGATGAATTATTTAACAAAAATAGATTTTTATGGCATACCAAAGTCAGTGTAAAAAACAATGTGCAATTAATTAAAAAAACACATACCATAAAAACTTCTGAAATAAATTAATGGAATAGAACTTAACAATGTCCATTTCAGTTCCTTTTGGCTACGCATAGAGCAACCCTGGTTTTGTCAGGTCAGTGTATGTGAAGCTAGATCATCCTTATTGTCCACCAGGGCGGAGTGGTAGGGTTATGGATGCAGCTCCTGAAGTCACATGGAATGTTGGGGGGTGTAGAGAAGTGCTAAAATTGACTGCAAAGGGAGACAAGCCTGTGACTGTTGAACATGTAGGTCAACTAGAATCTTCGGTATCTGTGTTTGCTGCTGGAGAAGGCAAATTATGTCCTGGTGCATCTCTCTCTCCTTTTCCTGCTGGGCCTCCTGGGCCTCCTATCTGGTCTTTCCTTCTCCATACCGTCTGAAATATTCACCTTTCTGGCTCTCGGTTCACAGTCCAGTGAAGCACTGGCTTTCAGAATCTCACTGAACATATCCTCACATCTGCTCATCTTTCTCCTCCTTATCATGGTCAGGTGTTCCGCGGATGTGGAGGGGATGGCCCGTCAAGGCTGCAACAGCTACAGATAAAACACACAGAGGTATCATTGTCTATATAATCACCATTGAAAGTGAAAGTTAAGTTTCAGAACTCCCTTCCCTTGCTCCCAGAAAGTTTGAAACAAGACATGCTTATTGACATTTCAGTCTTGGAGAGCGCCTGTGCACAGCACCACTCTCCAGTCCCAGTCATGGTGAGTATAGTCCAGCAGGGGTGAGGGGAATGAGGAGAGAATTTTTTGGTTGCATGAAACAACAAAATTTTGTCCCCTAAAGTTCATGGGTATGAGTGCAGGGCAATGTCACTGAGCACTGGAACTATTTTTCACAGGCACTGGTGATTTTAGCTGGCATCTCACTTCTGAGGGTAACAAAGGAATAGAGAGGACAGCTGCTGATGATGTCTCAAAGCTGCCTGGGCCCATCTGCAGCTAGCCTGTTTACTGCAATGGTGCCTGCTGAAGTCATCATGGACTGGTGTGGGAAAGTGTACTACCATGGAAGAAGGCTGCCATCCCTAGAAATCTTCAGGAGAAGACTGCAGAGTACCTCCAGGAAAGTTTCATTGAGATCTCTCAGGAGGATTCAAGTGACATCCCTGTGCACATAAACAGACAGCTCCTCTTGGCCTCCTTGGTTAACTCTACAGGGGATGAAAAGCAGATGATAGCTCTACCTCTGTTTGTTGTACAACTACATCTTCTAGTTCAAGTACGCTAACAAAAAGTCAGTAGCTGTGTCCTGTTGAGTTGGATTGGACGCCATCTGTACATTTAAACATTGTAATAGGAAATGCATTCACATGCTTACCCGTGTTCCTTCCTGTGCATCAGGCTTGCCCGTGCTCAGCTGCCAGGACTGACTAGACTATGGTGGAGCCTTAAACACATGCTGGTTCATAGGATAACTGGACCCTCCTTCGCCTCCTCTTCCTGCTCCTCCTCCACCTCACTGTTCACTGCAGGGCTCCTCAGAGGAATCATGATGATCTGCGGGGCACTGGTGGGGCCTCTGCCAAGCATCACATGCAGATCATTATAAAAGTGACAGGTCTGCGGTTTCGCTTCAGATTGACTGTTGGCTTCCCCGGCCTTGTGGTATACCTGTAGTAGTTCCTTTGTTTTCTCACAGCACTGCTGCTGATTCCTGTTGTACCCCTTCACCTGCAGCCCCTGTGCAATCTGCTTGTTAATGTCTCTATTTCTACAGCTTGTCCATAGCCGTGCCTGTGCAGCCTCCTCTCCCCACAGGCCCAAGAGATCCAAAACCTCTTGTCTATTTCAGGCAGGAGTGCATTTAGAGTGGGGAGTTGGCATGGTTGGTTGGGCAGTTGCACACAAGGGAGAGCTGCAAGGTGTGCTCGCAAAGCTGGGCAACGAGAAAAGGCATTTCAAAACTATGCAAGGTTTTTAAAAGGGATGGGGTGGCTTGTGGTCTCCCTGACTCCTGGGCAGTGGAGTTCACAATTGTGGCCAAAATGGTCAGTGTCGGGCATTGTGGGACAGCTGCTGGAGGACTGTTAGCGTCTAAAGGTTGCACAGTATCCACACTTGCATTGCATCAAACACTGTACTTCAATCATGGCTCAATGTCATTTGGGGAGGTGGTGTTACTGTGTTGCCATAATGGGGCACTTATGTCCATGGGAGATAAATTTAAGTATAGACACGTGCACAAACATGTCGACATAAGGCTACTTATTCAGCCTACCTTTGTAGTGTAGACAAGACCTAAGTTAACTCGTATTAACCGCGTAGCAGACATGTTATATTAATCATATGGACAGAGATAAATATATTTATAAAAAATAATACAGCTATCTCCCCCATTCTATAAACAAATGTGCTTTGCTGTATAGTACATTAGTATTACAGAGTATGAGAGGTTAACACGGGCAATTGTCTCTTTATCTTTGGCTGCCAAGGAAATCAAGCTAATTGTCTCAAGCTAAAATGTCAATAAAATGGAGCTGCTGAAAAAAACCAAAAAGTCTTAGCTATCTGAGCAAAGTTGTTAATTACAAGAGAATTCGAAATACGGTAGTTACAGCAAATGGAAAAATCAAACATTATAAGGGCAATGAAATGTACAGAGAAAAAACGTGATCCCTCTGCATCTAGGACAAAAACTATGCTGGGAAATATTCCCTTCAAATTCCAATACTCTTTCATTCTAGTACTTTGTATCTAAAAATAGATGAGATGTAAACCAAGGTTCTAATAAACTGTGTCCATTTGAAATCCTGTATCAGTGTTAATCATGGTAGGATCAACCCTGGTGTCTTAGTCAAATTCCAAGTATATTCTGCTTATCTACAATTCTCTTTGCAGTTTCAGCTGGATATAGGGTTCTTGGTTCAGTTTTGAGTAGCTGTGTCATACTGCTGTGCTTCCATAGTTGGAGAAGTGATCTTTATATATAAAGTACTGTATGAACAGCATTGGGATGCTTAAAGTCAAAAATTCTGTAAATGTATGATCATTGTCTTTATCAATGAATTTAATATGAAAATCTATGTTCATTTTCAGAAAGCTCTACTTGGCAATCTTGGGCCTGATCCTGCAGCCCTTACTCATGTGAGTAATCCTCATTCACATGAGTATTTCCATTGACCTCAATAGGACTGCTTGGGTGAGTAAGGACTAATTGTGTGAATAAGGGTTGCAGAATCGAGTCCCTAAAGAGCTGGGAATTTAACACATTTTTTCTTAGTTTATGAAAACTATAGAGAAATGTTCTGTCATACAGAGAAACAGCTCCTGCCAATAAATGTACGTTCTTCAATTGTGAAGTGCTCTAATAACTGTTTTTTTCCAGAACGCAACCTTTAGTTTCAAATATACTATTTGAAGCAATTTGGTTTAGGAGAGATCATAAAATACTATTATGGCAAACGCAAATGTCCAGTGCTTTGAATTATAGCAGAGTAAAAGATATACTTTGTAACTAAGCATGCTTAGTAAATGTCCTGTTGAAAAGGAATATTTTCTGCTCAAAATGAAAAACATCCCGATGGTTTATTTGCCAAGTACACACTTTATAGATTACAGTATCCTGTAAATTGACCTATTTTTAAGCTATATTCATCTACCAGAAAATCATCCCTTTACTGGCTGGTAGCGATTGGAGAAAGAAGTGATATAAGTTGGCTCAAAAATTAAGGTATGAGTTGCTAAAAGTAGGAGGGAATTTATGAGAGAAGACAAGAAGCAACTCTGACTTATTCACAGAACCAGAGTTTATTGATTGTGTGTCCCATTTCTTTTTTAAGCAAGCGGTATTAATATACTTCTTCCCAAATTTTGTACGCCTATCAAACCACTCTGAAATAAACTGTAATACTTAGGAATTACATAGAAAACATCAGGTGAAAATTTCCTTCAGTTTGTGGTCACCTTTCCATAACAAATTCAGTCAGAGATACACTAATCAACTGTTGCTTTATAAATCCAAACTGAATAGTCTATTTCAGTTGTCATGCTGTGTAAAATGCAAAAAGAATAAAAAATAAAAAAATAAACAGCATAAAGAATGAAAAGTAAATTAAAATGAAAAGTCATAATTCAAGGGTTGTTAGTAAACTAGGTAAGAGAATTGATCTTTTAAGATTATTATTTTTAACCTTACTGTTCCATTTAAAGTTGCAGATTTTTATGTAAATAACACTTATTTGCTAACCTATCTTTTTCTCACTTTACTTAAAATGATTGGATCCCTCATGATTCACCTCTATTTTGTCTTTTATTTCTCTTTCAGGAACTTGAATTTCAGGATCTGACAGCGGTTTTACACTGTATTCACTCCTTTATAGCAGCAAAGGTGGCATCACTTGACCCAGTATTTATAGACAGCCAGTGCATGGCAAGAAAATACATGTACAATAACTGAAATCCAATTCTGTGTTGTGATTATTGCAAATAAATTATTTTCTTAAAGAAATTAGTTATTTCATGCACAATATTGCAATTCTGTGTGATTTTATAAGGAGCCTATAGTTGTGCTATCAATAAAAATGCTACTAGTTTTCATATTTTGTTCATCATTGTTAAATCTCATGAGTTAACAAATATTAATTCAAACTGAGTCAGTTTGTTTTCTTTAACATTAATCTAAAGCTAATCTAATCCCGGAATGAAAATGTTCATAGCATAATATTTCTAATGTTATTTTGATTTTTTTTTCTCAGAAGTTGCATCATGGTGTAAAAATGGGGACCAAGATTTGCCAGTTGTGTGCCTGAAGTTAGGCTCCTAACATTTGTCCTGGTCTTCAAATGTGCTGAGCACACAGAAACTTCCATAGACTTCACTATGGAAGAAAAGGGCAAGATTTTCAGAAGTATTTAAGGAAGTTAGGTGCCCAACTCCCATGGAAGCTAGTGCAATAGGCTTCTAACTTGCTTTGATACTTTTGAAAATCCCACCCCAAGCTACTTATATAGGTGCCAAAGGGGCTGATTCAAAGTGCTGAGCACTCTTGCCCTGATCCAGAAAAGTACATACCCACATGCTTAAATCTCAGAATATGAGTAGTCCCAATTAAGTGACAACAAAAAGTTAAGCATGTTTAAGTGCTTTGATGGGTCCGGTGAAGAGTGTTAACTACTCATGTAAGGCCAGGCTTCAGCTACAGTAGTACCTTGGAAGATTTGAGCCCTAAATTTGGATTTAGGAACCTAACTTGAAGCTCTTATTTTTGAAACCTTGGCCATGGGTTTCTTTGCTGTCCATTGATAAATCCCCTCATTACTCATTCTTCCACTCATTCATCTATAACACTGTGTTCCCCACCTTTGGCTGTGCTCCTATGTATTAGGATTGTATATAGGATTATGATTAGCTTCTTGAAAAACTATTTTGTTTGTGTGATGTAAGGTATGGGGTAGATGTATCTATCCATAAAGACTTTCTCATTATTTTCTAAACACTGCGGGTCAAATTCTGACCTCATAAGCTTGCATGTGAATCCAGCTGACATCAGTGAGGGATGCCTGTGCTTAACAAAGGAAGAGTATGGCTTTGCATGGGATTTGTTCTAACCTACTTCTGCATAGTGTATCCTTTGTGATGAAAAAATTTGCCTAAATGCACAAATTACCAGCTGTTTAGAATATATATATATTTTAAAAAGGCATTTTCCTCTTACGGCCTTTCCCTTCAGAAAAATCTCAAGCATTCCATGCTGCTCTAATAAAAACCACAGCTTTTCTCAAGTTGAGTTGTGAGGCAGCATCAGATACTAAACAAAACAAAACAAGAAGACAGAAAACTCTAAATACAGTAATAGTTATATTATAGCTATTTTAAATTGATAGATAACATCAGGGGTAGCGTTTGCAATTACAATGTTTGTTATTTACCCCAAGACGTATTAGAAGAGTTATGTCCTCTTGTCAACCAAGCATAGAAGATAAATATTTATTTTTATTTATTGTAAATAAATATTTATAATCAATATGGTCTTCTATTTTTAACAAATGCCATTTTAATTTTATATTAAATATTTTTCCAAAAACATGTTAGTGTCTTTTTGAAAACATTATTTTAACCAAAATGTTACATATAACTGTTTTAGATGTTTGAGTTTTTAACATTATACATTCACAAACTAAAAATATTTTTTATAGACTGGTCTCAATTGTTAGTAAGAATAATTTAAAAATATACATTAAGCATGTGAGTAAGAATGATGGGGTTGATTCTCTGCTCTGTTATACTGGTATCATGAAACACATAGTTAAACACTAGCAAAAAACTTGTGCAATGGAATGGAAAATCAGGCAAGTTACTATTAGACTGAAAATACATATTCAAACCTCCAAGAGTTTTTAATGTTATAACATGAGTATCATATAATAAAACACCCAGTACATGCATCTCAAAATATTGAGAATAAAAACTTAACAAAGAGTGATCTTAGCTTATTAAAATACTCAGTTACTTACCCTCTTATGAAATGTCCACAAATATGTCCCATAATTCGTAATGAACCATGTTAAAATAAAATTATAAAGAATCTTGCAAGAAGAATGAAGCAAGGTAGCATCAAACTAACAACTATTAAAAGGTAAAGGAACAGAGCAAGCAAGTCATTTATTAAATTGCATTCTCTTCCAGACTCTATTCTGGCTTAAGTGCTAAAGCACAGCAATGAGATTAGCTTTATGGTGGTTTTTTAACACAGATTGGGCCAGTGGAACTCCCAAAGCTTAATGATTTGCAAATTCAAGTAAGCTAAAGCCAACAAATCATCATAAAATCATAGGACTGGAAGGGACATTGAGAGTCTTCTAGTCCAGTCTCCTGCTCTCAATGCAGGACTCAGTATGAGCTAGAACATCCCTGACAGGTGACTGTCTAACCTACTGTTAAACACCTCCCTAGGCAATTTATTCCAGTGTTTAACCACCCTGAGATTTGGGAAGTTTTTCCTAATGTTCAACCTAAAGCACTCTTGCTGCAATTTATTCCCATTGCTTCTTGTCCTATCCTCAGAGGTTAACAAGAACAATTTTTCTCTCTCCTTCCTTTAATGACCTTTTAGTCTTCTCTTGTCCAGACTAAACAAACCCATTTTTTTTAATCTTTCCTCATAAATGATGTTTTCTAGGCCTTTAACCATTTTTGTTGCTCTCCTCTGGACTTTCTCCAGTTTGTCCACATCTTTCCTGAAGTGTGGTGCCCAGAACTGGATATGATACTCCAGTTGAGGCCATATCAGTGCAGGGCAGAGCAGAAGATCTACTTCTCATGTCTTGCTTACAACTCTCTTGCTAACACATCCCAGAACGATGATTGCTTTTTTTTGTTTTGTTTTGTTTTGCAAGAGTGTTACACTGGTGACTCATATGTAGCTTGTGATCTACTCTGACCCCCCAAATCCCTTTCTGCAGTACTCCTTCCCAGGAAGTCATTTTCCATTTTGTATGTGTGCAATTGGTTGTTCTGTCCAAAGTGGAGTACTCTTCATTTGTTCTTATTGAATTTCATCCTGTTTACTTCAGACCATTTCTCCAGTTTGTTCAGATCATTTTGAATTTTATTCCTATCCTCCAAAACACTTGCAACCCCTCCCAGCTTGGTATCATGCACAAAGTTAATAGACCATTATCTAAATAGTTTATGAAGATATTGAACAGAACCGGATCTAGGACTGATCCCTGAAGGACCTCAGTTGATATTCACTTCCAGGTTGACTGTGAACCACTGATAACTACTCTATGATAATAGTCTTCCAACCAGTTATTGACCTGCTTTATAGTAGTTCCATCTAGGTTGTATTTCCCTAGTTTGTTTATGAAAAGGTCATGCGAGACAATATCACAAGCCTTACTAAAATCAAAATATATCACCTCCTATCCACAAGGCTTGTTAACCTGTCAACGAAAGCTATTAGGTTGGTTTGACACAATTTGTTCTTGACAAATCCATGCTGACTGTTACTTATCACCTTGTTATCTTCTATGTGTTTGCAAACTGATTGTTTAATATTTGCTCCATTATCTTTTCCGGTACTAAATTTAGGATGATTGATCTGTAATTCTCTAGGTTGTCCTTATTCCCCCCTTGCCCCTTTCCAGTCCTCTGGAATCTCTCCCATCTGCCCTGATTTTTGGAAGATAATTGCTAGTGGCTCAGATATCTCGTTAGTCAGCTCCTTGAGTATTCTAGGATGCATTTCATCAGGCCCTGGTGACTTGAAGACATATAATTTGTCTAAGTAATTTTTAACTTGTTCTTTCCCTATTTTAGCCTCCCATCCTACTCATTTTTCACTGGTGTTCACTATGTTTGATATCCAATCTCTACTAAACTTTTTGGCAAAAACTGAAACAAAAGAGTCAATTAGCCATTTCCACATTTTTTTTCATTATTTCCCCCCCTCATTCAATAATGGAATGTTATAGAATGTTTTCTTGTTATCCTTTTTATCTCTAGCTAGTTTGATCTCCTTTTGTGCCTTGGCTTTCTAAAATTATCCTTACATGCTTGTGCTGTTTGTTTATATTCATCCTTTGTAATTTGACCTAGTTTCCACTTTTTGTAGGATTCTTTTTTGAGTTTCAGATCATTGAATATCTCCTGGTTAAGCCAGGGTGGTCTCTTGCCATACTTCCTATCTTTCCTATGCAGTGGGATAGTTTGAAAAACTGCCAATACTCTTAAACTGTTTTTCACCTTAGTCTTGCTTCTCATAGGATCTTACCTACAAACTCTCTGTGTTTGTTAAAGTCTGCCTTCTTTAAATCCATTATCTTCATTGCACTTTTTCCTCCTTAGAATCATGAACTGTGATCATTTCATGATCATTATCATTGAAGATTCGTTCCACTTTCAAATTCTAAACCTGTTCCTCCCTATCTGTCAAAATCAATTCTCCTCTGGTTGCTTTCTCCTCCATGTATTGGAATGTCTCCAATACATTCCAAGAACTTGTTGGATAATCTGTGCCCTGCTGTGTTATTTTCCCAACAGATGTCCATATAGTTGAACTCTCCCATCACCATCACATCCTGTACTTTGGATGATTTTGTTAGTTGTTTATAAAAAGCCTCATCCACCTCTTATTCCTGGTTAGGTGGTCTGTAGTAGACCTTTATCATGACAACCCCCTTGTTTTTTACCCATTTATCCTTACACAGAGACTTTCAACAAGTCTGTCTCCTATTTCCATCTCAACCTCAGTCCCATTGTATACATCTTTGATATATAAAGCAACACCTCCTCCTTTTTTCTTTGCCTGTCCTTCCTGAGCAAACTGTACCCTTCTATACCAATATTCTAGTCACGTGTATTATCCCACCAAGTCTCAGTGATGCCAACTATACCATACTCGTGTTTATTAACTAGCATTTCTAATTTAATCATTTAACATTTTGATTTATTATGTGTTAGAAAAAAGCCAATTTTTCAATTTCCCTCATTTTTTATTTTCTAGGAGCAACCAAATGGAGGAATTATTAGCTGATAAGATGGGAGTAAGTGAAACATGTAGTCTAATAAGATTTGGGGACTGAGGAGAGGAATGGGGAAACATAGATTAAGAGGACTATTCAATCTCAAAAGGAAGTAGAACAACCAGCAACTGCCAGAAGCTTGGGAAGAAAAAGTTAGTGCAAGGGAGTTCAAGACAAAAGCCCCAATCCAGCAAAACACTTAGGCACACACATGGCTTTGTGCATGAGTAGTGGCACTGATTTCAATTACTACAGGTTCATACACATAAGGTGAAGTCTTGGCCCTCATTGACTTCAATTGGGCCATAATGTATGGTTTCTTCACTGTGGCTTGGTTTTCTCTGTTTCTTTTCTTTTCTTTTTTTTTTTTTTTTTGGCTCATCATGGAGTTCAGTTGCATAACCTTGAGACTGACCAGTTCTTCCAAAACTCAAGTTCCTGAAGCTTAGTTTACCTTGATATTCAGAGGTTTCTGATATCCCAAAATGGACAGTAAATCTTTCACAATAAGCTTTTCTACCTTTGTTCAAGCAGGCCTGAGGCACACAGGTCCAAAACAGAGTACCATATCTGAGCTAGATTAACTCATTCATAAGTTCAGAACTGACAGTCATACAATGTTTCTTGTTGGAATACTGCTCAACTCAACCATCTTTGTGTACCTGATCTCTGACCTGCTTACTACCATAATTATCTCTTGGTGCTCTTCTACATTTTGATTGACTCTTTGTACAGAACCTTCTGTATTTCTCTGATACTAGATACAAAACTTGATCTCCAGACTGATTCTTGCCTGCATATTTATACCTGCCTCTGGAAATTTCCATTACATGCGTCTGACGAAGTGGGTATTCACCCACGAAAGCTTATGCTCCAATACATCTGTTAGTCTTAAAGGTGCCACAGGACTCTCTCTTGCTTTTTACAGATCCAAACTAACATGGCTACCCCTCTGATACTAGATACAATCAGCTGACTATGTTTAAAATGTTGGCTACCTTTTATGTGAATACAGGGACACAGGCAAGATCTGATGTGATGTTTTCACCTAGTCAGGGCTCTATATGGATACAAAAGTCAGGATTAGTCTCTGCAGTATTGACCATGTAATACTCCACAAAGACTCAATGGCAGCTCCTCTTGGATGTGCTGGCCGCCGCTTACCACAGCTCTGATTGGTCGGGAACGGTGAACCGCAGCCACTGGGAGCTGGGGGAGGGCTGTGTCTGCGGACGGTCAATGTAAACAAAGT
This sequence comes from Trachemys scripta elegans, assembly GCF_013100865.1. Classification (NCBI taxonomy): domain Eukaryota; kingdom Metazoa; phylum Chordata; order Testudines; family Emydidae; genus Trachemys; species Trachemys scripta. Next base: position 167,667,133 of record NC_048300.1, read on the forward strand.
ATCTCGCGGCCTGCCAGTGGATTACCCTGATGGGCCGCGTGCCGACGGTTGCTGAACCCTGAGTTACAGTCTAAGCCCTAATGAGAAAACCTTAGACTCCTGCTCATTATATTTATCATTTTAATATCCTCATAAACAACAAAAATATTTATTTAGGGACTAATCCAAACTCCCATTACATCTCTTTGATATTTTTTCTCTGATATATTTTAGTTGATTTTATGTTGAAAAAAATAAATATTGTGTCATAGATTCATTCATTGTCATCAATCAAGCTTCACCAGCTGAGGATCTGGCCCATTATATTTAAAAATAAAAAATATTTATCAACTTTCCCATTTCATGGAGAACTTCTCCTTCTAGTGTAACTCTACTGTCTTCAATGGAACTGTTGACTGAGTTAAAGTTGTAGGATTTGGCCTTCTTACTGAATGGAAAACTCTTTCAAAGCAAGTCATCATAAGTTTAACATAAATATTTTAAGGAAATAATGTTTTTAACTTTCTTATTGGATTGTAAAAAGACTTCTTGATTTGTAACATATATTTAATTTCAACAGACATTTGTGATTAAACATATACATGTAGGTATTAGAGTCTACTTTATAAAGAATTGCTTATGAATGACATTAACTTATAGTACAGGATGGTACAAACTCTTGGCAGCAATGTAATAGAAAGCAGAATGAGGATTTTGGTGCATTATAAGATGACATTTGAAGGAATATTTTAATCTTTTTCAACTAAAAAAATGAAATCCTTTCATTACATGTAAAATTATTAAGTACTATGGACTTCAGCCAAAGTCCATTGATGTCATTGGAAAGATTCTCACTTCAACTGGCATTGGATCAGGTTCCAAATTACTGTTTTAGATAAAAACTAAACATTGGCCAAAAATACAGAATTTAAACAATCCAAACTGAAAAATATTTTTTCAACTTTTATGCAAAATTCAGGTACACTAAGAATAAACCTCAGATTATTCTCTCAAAAGTCTGCAGATTAACAACTGCTGATGCAGAAATATATATTAGTTACAGCAAGTCAGAAAACAGGATTGTTCTCCAAGAAAAAAATTGACTTTTCAGTGAGAAATGGGAGATGAATTCCAGCTAAAGGAGAATGGGGGGAAGAGGCACCCAAAACAATAACTCCCATGAAGCACAGCAGTGGCATATCCAAATTGAAGTATTTGTTGTCAGCTGAAATATTTTAATTTTTGCCCTAAACCAGAAAACATTTCAGTTTTGGGGCATTTGGTTTGGGGCATTAGTAGTAGCAATGTTGGACTCTAGAATCAGGATTGAAGGGTGAGGATCTGTTGTGGCTGACTGAAACCATACACAAAAACCCCAGAGTACAATATATAGCAAGGACATCTCTTCGGTTTTGATCACAAAGAATAAGACATGGCAGCGATGGTATTAGAGTTGTAGGCCTTAGATAAGATTTGTATTTCCAAGAGCTGCTCTACATCTGTGCTGACAAATTTAAAGCTTTTTTTTTTTCTAGATTGAGTTCTCCATTTTACCTGGAACAATCTGTTTCCATATGAGAATCTCCATTTCCCTTTTACTGTAACTGATTGGAAAAAAATTCTGTATAGTGAGAGGTGAGTGATAATCCTAAATATCAGTAATGCACTTAAACTGGAGCACTATATCTGAAATACCTCTCCCCATCCTCAAAATTTGCAGCTCACGATTATCTACATAGCAGGCTGAACCAGACCTCAGCAACATGCCAAGTGTTTAGAGCAGTTCAAACTGAGATCCTCTTCTCAGTCCAAACACAAGTCCATCTCTAGTGTATAGACAGTAATGGTCTATAGGGACCCAAATGAGGAGGTTAGTCTTTTGCATGTAGCTTAGAGATAAATAAGACCAGTCAGATTATGACCAGCTCTGCCTCTTCTGGGAAACTGTAAGAACCATTCTGCCTCCTCAGCAGACCTCCAATCTGAGGAGAAAAAGTCCTTTAGTTTCTGGAAATCCTTGTTCCCATAGGAGTCACACTTCCCTACATAATAGCATTGTTAGGAATAGATGTAATACAGACTCCTCTGAGGCATCGCGGAAATCATCCTTTCGTCCCTCAGATTTATATTGTGAGATAGTCAAGGGCATCTTCCCATACCTTTCAAGACACTAAAAAGATAGACTTTCATCTGCAGAGGCAGGAGTCTGGAAGAGGATAATCTTGCAGGCTATAATCCTTCTGTGTGCCTCCTTGGTTGGCCATGTTTTGAATTAAATTTCATAGTTATTTCACTATTGTTTATATTGTATCTTAAGACTGTCAAACATGCAAAGGTAGGGAAAAAAGAATTTTATCTTAATCTTATTTTTTCTGTTTTGTGTGTCAGACAATCCACCCAATCCCATTCAATGTGGCACAAATTGGGATCATGTTCATCACTGAGATGTTTTTATCCTTAAATGTTTGGTAGAATGTACTATAACATGTTTTCTTTAATGTAATGTAAAGAGTCATTTTCCTAGTTATAACCAGCTATGGATAGCATTTAATGTACAAGCTTCCAAGATACACTTCTAGTACTTTTATAGCTTTGGGAGTGTTCCATTCTGATAGTTTCTTAGAAAGGATTTAGCTGGTCATTGGCTGAATAGTCATAAATATCCAGACAGGGAACTACACATTGTAGAACTGTCAGACAGGGGAATGGAAATTAACAAGGAAATTAACAGGAAAATGCACACTTCTTTCTAAATGTGAACGATACTCCAGGTATCCTACAGACATATAATGACAAATTTACACTTATTCTTGATAGTATGTCAAACTAATACTGTTACGATAAAATGGCACCTATGAGCCATCACGGAGGAGCACTGAGAATGAAATGCACTGATAATGTAGTGATTAAGAGAATTGAGTGATTCATAGTTTTATTTTCTCATTGTCAGATAAGAAAGTCAGGGACAGAAAAAACTCACTGGCCTACCGTTCAAGCCAGTAGCTACTATAAAGTGTCTAGTAGAAAAGATTTCTACAGTGAGAGCTAGAATGAGAGTAGAGTATACTGGTCATATTACTGAGGGGACACTTTGACTGTTGGAATATAGTGCTTCTCTAAATGTTAAAGAGACCTTTTACTGTGTATTTAAGCATTTTGTTCAATTCACATTCAGAATTCAGGTAACTTGCTGCTATTTAATATACCCTACAACATCCATAAGCAGAGTGCATAATTGGTTCACTGTTTTCATTGTTGCACAAAAGCTGGGCAAATACTCCCCACATGAATTAAAAAAAAATTAATTCACTTTAGCGAAAGAAAGATTTACAATTTTTTTTAAATGCAACTTTTATTGAATTATTTATGTATATGTTTTAAAAACTGGTTGAAACATGGGGAAATTGTTCCTGAAGTTTTTCACAAAAAAACCCTCCCCATTTTTGCAGAAAAAAATCAAAATTTGACATATATCTATTTGTCCTATGTCTTTTTGAAAAATGTGGTGAATTTTTCATGAAATTCTTCACAAAAATTTGTCTCTATTTTTCTTCAAAAATCTATTATTTTTTTTCAGTGAGATTTATTTACTTTTCTTCAAATAAAGGCAAAGATTGTCTAGCTTCAACCATTCCCAGCCTTGACTCTGGGCAGTTAAACAATAATAATAATATTGTTACATGAAGATACAGTAATGCAGATTGTATTGATTCTCTATTATATGACTAAGACAAATGGTCAGAGAAAAGCTCTGGAACTGCACTTTTTTTGCTATTTATCTGCTGTAGTTCCACTAAGAATAAAGTGATTACCATTTAAAAACACAGCATTTATCAGCAAATACCACATCTTGGTATCTGAGATATCATAGTAATTTCCTATAATTATAACCTACATTGGGTAATATTGTCCTATAATTATAATAGGGAATAGGAATAGGAAATATCTGGGGAATATCAAACCTGGGTGGAGGCAATTATTGGTAAATGCTAAACTCGGTAGTGCTGTAACAGATGAAAAATTAAAGACAAAGAACTGCAATTCCAGGGCTTATCTTTCACCAATCCCTTTTTTTAGAAAGATGACTTTTCACATTAAGTAGGAGAACATTTTTCAGAGGAGTAATGGGACTGATTCCAATCTTACAGGGTGAAAACAGCTCTAATTTGCCAACTTGCCGAAATAAGGACTGAAATCAGCAGTGATGTGCAAAAGTTGTTTTCTAGCCAATCAGATCCATATTAGGATTCTGACTAGCTGGGATACTGCAACTCTGTTAGCCCTAATGCATCACCAAAAATGGGATTTGATCTAACCATAAAAAGAAGCCCCTATTTTGACACCTGTTGGCATTATTGCCAAGACCGGTAGAAAAGATACTGTATCCCTGATGAGGAATAAAAGACTTAAAGCAGTTTACAAGTGGTGGGAAGATGAATAATCTTGATAGTTTGAAGTTTGAATTATCCTGAACACTTTACCTGAAACATTATTTATCTGTTTATTAATTACATGAAAATTCCCTTTGAATGATATGAACAATTAATTTCCAATCTTCCAGACAATATTCATCACTGTATTCAAATATTTAAATTTGGGATGGATATGTGTGCACATTGCATATTTATAAAGTCTTAAAGAAAACCATAGAAAAACACGTACATCAGATGGATTAGGGACAATCCATGTAGAATTTTAGTGCCATTAAATTGTTTCGTTGTTTGGGATGGATATATTCCTACATCTCTTGTACAGTTTAAATAGAATCTACACACAACACAAATATTGTTCACACCAGTATGCTGAAATATCAGAGGTTAGAAGCATCTACCATCATTGAAAAATCAGACTTTTATATATAATTAATTGGCCATTGTTTTTTGCCATATAAGATTTGGGAAATCATAAAAATGTGTGCAGATTTAACTGTTTTGAACAGCACATATAAGCAAAACCCACAGAATGGAAACTGCTTGCCCAATTTATGAGAAGAGACATACAATTTAGTGAAATTAAGGTATGCCATATGTGACTTTAACGTCTGTTGGATTAGATATGCCAGATGCAACCTATCAAGAGCATGGCATAGCACGAGAGAAAGATTCGGCAGGCCCTGATACTTGTATTCACTGATTGTTACCAACTTGTAAAATCTGGTCAACCAATATAAAAGACATCTGCTTACTAAGGGAAAGTTAACATCCTATTTACCTATTTCTGTTACCAATTATTAGGATAATTTGGACTAATCTCCTATCCCAGTACTAAAGGAATTGAATACAAAGGGCCTTTCTACACTATGGACATTTTCCCAAAAGTTTCCTACCATTGCTAACATTGATTCATCTCCATCAGTGTAAGACATTTTTGGAGCCCTGGTGTAGACAACCCACCAGCTGCACCCATGCTTTTAAGCACTATCACTAAGATTTTCAAAGTTAGTCATCTGAGGCCAGATTATAAAATCCGTTTCCATTCAATATGTGCTACTTGCAATCTGGTTGCAGTTGAGCAGTTCAGGATTCCCCTGAGAGAGTGAAATTTTCAACTGGCAAAAAGCCAGAGGAGCTGGCTCCTAAGACAACACCATCCCAGTATAAAGGGCATGTGGGGGAGGCAGGAGACAAGGGAAGAATGAAGATCCCTTTGGGACCTTAGCAAGCTTTCAGAAATTAGTGCAACCGATCAGGTGTTGTAATTTCCAGCGAGGCTGGAGCAGACCTATCTTAAGGCTCAGAGATCCATAACTAGTTCCCCCCTCTTCAATGAGCAGATCTTGGTACAGGAAAAAATCTGGCCCCTAGAGTTAGGCACCTAAATCCATACTTAGATTCTGAAATAAGTGACCCAATTTTCAATACTTCTGAGCACCTAGCAACTCCCAATGGGAACCCAACTTCAGCTGGCTCATGTAAATTAGCTCTGTTCTGAACAAATTTAGATGGTGAAGCTGAATCAAGGCCAAGACAAAAATTGGAAAATATCCCCAGTATAAACAGGACAAAGTCAGTTATACCATGGGTTGTGTCACTTTGTTTCCCAGTAACAACATCCTACCCATAGTTTATAATGGAAAATGTACAAAAAAAATAGTATGCTTTAAAAATCTACTTGCTATCCTTTCAAAACTAGTTTAATTGTTTTCTCAAGGCATTTATAATTTCTAATTGCATCGAGCTGATTTCACACTGGTTACAATGTTTTAATATAGAGTAGGAAAGTCACAATCTTTATTAAGTTGGTAGCATAGGAACATTTTCAAGTGTGAGGAGACCATTCATTTCACCTGGGTCCGTTCACCTGCATAGCTAGTAAATGTTTTTTCTCAAAATGCATGTCTGATTTCTTTTGGAACACATTAACAGTTGTCATCTCTGTTGCTATCTTTGGTGGTGCATCTTGCACATTAATTAAATGAATTATAAAGAAATATCCCCAAAGCTTCATTAATGAGTCACCACTTCTTAGCTGTATTTCCCACCTTGCTTGTGTTTTTCAGTAAGGGATACTATTTTACCTGGTTTAACCACAAAAATGTAAAACTGACTTTAAACCTTGAATGCAAATTCAAAAATTAGGGTTAAAACCTATGGAAAAAAGATTTTAGAAAAAAAAAACCCTATAATTTTACTTTGGTTGTCATTTCATAACTCAATGAAAACTGAAGTTTAATCTCCCTAACCAGTGACTAACTGTGCCCAGCAGACTCCTGGGTCCCCCATTTTGTGGCACAAAACAAACTGCTTCAGCAAATATCATTCTGCTGAAATTCTGTGCAGAAACAGGTAAGCTTCTTGAAGTTTACAGTAGTCTTAAAGGGCAAATTCAGTTGCCTGGCTGCGTGAATGAACATAATGGAAGGCTGAGCTGAACAGGAGGCAGAGGTGATTAACAAATCAATTGAAGTGAAAAAGCTAAAATGATTCACTCAGTGGTGTTGCCTACTAATGTAATTAAAGGAAATAAGATGCTGGGTAGCTGAGGTACAGGCAGAGAATCTCAGATGAGAAAGGAAGAGAGAAAACAGTCGCATCTCGAAACACTGAAAAAAGGCAAGATTTTAAACCATTTTTGGGGGGAAAGGAGGGTGATTCGTTGTGGGGGGAATAGGGGTGAGTCTCTGGATCTGAGTTTTCTTAGGCCCAATATCCAATGGAGCACATACCCATTTGTTGATAAAATTTCAGGAGAAACACTTTGCTGTCTTCTTATTGATTCCTTTCCTAATTGTTCCCAACATTCTGTTTTTTGACTGCCAATGCACATTGGGCAGATGTTTTCAGAGAACTATCCACAATAACTCTAAGATCTCTTTTTTGAGCAATAACAGCTAATTTTAATCCCATCATTTTGTATGTATAATGGGAGTTATGTTTTCCAATGTGCATTATCAACATTGAATTTCATCTGCCATTTTGTTGCCCGGTCACCCAGTTTCGTGAGATCCCTTTGCAACTCTTCACAGTCTGCTTTGAACCTCACTATATTGAGGAGTTTTGTATCATCTGCTAATTTTGCCACCTCAGTGTTTACGTCTTTTTCCAGATCACTTATGAATATGTTGAATAGCACTGGTCCCAGTACAGATCCCTGGGGGGACACCACTATTTACCTCAATCTATTTTGACCATTTATTCCTTCCCTTTGTTTCCTGACTTTTAACCAGTTACTGACCATGAGAGGACATCCCCCCCCCCCCCCCCACTCCTAGGAATGCTTACTTAGCTTAAAAGCCTTTGATCTGGGACCTTATCAAAGGCTTTCTATAAGGCCAAGTACACTATATCCACTGGATCACCCTTGTCCACATTTTGTTCACTCCTTCAAAAAACTCTAAAATAGGCATGATTCCCTTTACAAAAGCAAAATTATGTCCATCTATGTGTTTGATAATTCTGTCATTTACTATACTTTCAATCAATTTGCGTGGGACTGAAGCTAGGCTTACCAGCCTGAAATTGCCAGAATCATAGAATATCAGGGTTGGAAGGGACCTCAGGAGGTCATCTAGTCTAACCCCCTGCTCAAAGCAGGACCAATCCCCAGACAGATTTTTACCCTAGTTCCCTAAATGGCCCTCTCACAGATTGAACTCACAATGCTGGGTTTAGCAGGCAAATGCTCAAACCACTGATCTATCTCTCCCCCCAGGAATGTCTCTGGAGCCGTTTTTAAAATATTGGTGTCGCATTAGCTATCCTCCAGTCATCTGGTACAGAAGCTGTTTTAAATGATAGGTTACATACCACAGTTAGTAGTAATGCAATTTTATAGTTGAGTTCCTTCAGAATTCTTGGGTGACTACCATTTGGTCCTGGTGACTTATTATTGTTTAATTTATCAATTTGCTCCAAAATTTCCTTTACTGACACCTCAAACTGGGACAGTTACTCAGATTTGTCACCTAAAAAGAATGGGTCTGGAGTGAGAACTTCCCTCACATCCTCTGCAGTAAAGATTGATGCAACAAATTACTTTAACTTCTCCACAATGGCCTTGTCTTCCTTGAGTTCTCCTTTAGCCCCTTGATCATCCAGTGGTCCCAGTGATTGTTTGAAAGGCTTCCTGATTATGATGTACTTAAAAAAAAATTGCTGTTAGTTTTTGAGTCTTTTGGCTCTTCAATTTTTTTTTGCCCTGCCTAACTATAGTTGTACATTTGACTTGCCAGAGTTCCTTTCTATTTTCCTCAGTAGGATTTAACTTCTAATTTTTAAAGGATGCCTTTTTGCCTCTAACTGCTTTGTTTACTGTATTGTTTAGCCATGGTGGCATTTTTTTGGTCCTCTTTCTATGTTTTTTAACTGGGAGTATGCATTTAATTTGAGCCTCTATTAGAGTGGGTTTTTTTTTAAAGTTTCAATGCTGTTTGCAGGCATTTCACTTTTGTGACTGCTGCTTTTAATTTCCGTTTAACTAGCTTCTCATTTTGTGTAGATCTCCTTTATGAAGTTTAAATGTTACTGTGGTGGGCTTCTTTGGTGTTTTCCCTTTCATAAGGATGCTAAATTTAATTATGTTATGGTCACTGTTACCAAGTTCTAGGATCCAATGGGTCTACTCACCTCAGTATAGTGAAGCATTTGCGCAAGTTTTTGCAGGATTAGGCCAGGGTGCACGGGACAAGGAAGGTGGCACCCCACAACCACCACACAAACCCATCTCTTCCCCAACACACATGGACAAGAACCAGGAACATCTTGGCCCTAAATAAATAAATGTAATGTTTGTGTGATTAATTAAACCACAAGAGTAACTAGTCATTCAGTACTTTGAGATATCTAGTTAAGTAGTTGCTCATTGTATAGTGATGTGCAATGTAGCATCTGGCTATTCTGGTTTTGCTGCCAAATTTTCAGTCAAAAAGGCTTGTGCTTTTAGTACAGTGGCCAATAGTATGTCAGTGTAATAAAAAAGTGAGAGAGGGAGACAAATTTATCAAAAGATTGAAATGATTGAAATGTCAAATAAAAGAGAATTTTCATATTGAAAACATGAAAACACATTTCTTATTTTTCTTTGCAAAAGCCATCTTTGCTCAAAAAGCAGGCTCTCTTTCAACTAGAAACTTCTATTTTTTTCCAAATTATTGCATACCTTGATGAAATTTTCTACAAAAACTGGATCTTTTGTTAATTCATAATTAAATAATGTCCCTGAATTTTGAATGGTTTATCATTTCATTTTGAATATTTCACATGTATTTACCTAAGATTCTTGTGATAAAGTAATATTCACTATATAATGTTCTTTGAAATTAGATGTTACAAGTTTAATATGTATGATTACAGTAAAAAAAAGATAGCACTTGCTAAAGGAAAGTTATATTGTAAGTAATAAAATTTTGCACTCACATGGCACTTTTCATCTCTAGATCACAAAGCACTTTAAAGAGGTGGGTAAACATTATTTCCCAGGTTTACAGACAGGGTAAGAGGCACATGTTAATTGGTTTTCCGCTGGCTCCACAATTTTGAGCAGTGTTGGAAATGGAAACCAGGCCATCTTATTTCATGTTATGCTCTGTCCACAGATGCTTATTACAAGTGGCCATACATAGGGCTTCACTAGTGGGGGTCAGGGGGAGGAAGCATAAACTTGAACATTTAATCAGCCTCTGAGATGTAGAGTATAAATTCTGAACTGACCAATGTCCAGTAAAGCAATCAAGTTCCAAAATATTGTACAGTGAGACAGATTGGAATCAGGGACTTGTGCACACTGCAGGATCCTTAGCTGCATGTGTCATCTTTGTACTAAAGGGCTGCACAGTGAGAGACGCAGTCAGGGCACACACAAATGGAAACTTGGTGAGTAGGAGGGAAGACTGATACAATAACATGCCTTCCGAGGGAAACGGTGGGGGCGACGGACCTGTCTGGTTTTAAGATTAAGTTAGATAAATTTATGGAGGGAATGGTTTAATGGTAAAACATAGTAGTCGAGGAAAACCAAGAAATGGTAGGTAAATTGTATAATGGCTGACAGGGGTCAGGCTGGAGACTCTTGCCTATATGCTCGGGGTCTTACTGATCGCCATATTTGGGGTCGGGAAGGAATTTTCCTCCAGGGCAGATTGGCTGAGCCTCTGGAGGTTTTTCGCCTTCCTCCGCAGCATAGGGCAGGGATCTCTAGCAGGAGGGTTTCTGCCGATTGAAGTCACCTAAAACAGGATTGGGGACTTCAACAGCAGAGTCCAGGGAAGGGGTAGGGACGGTTTTATGGCCTGCAGCATGCAGGGGGTCAGACCAGATGATCATAATGGTCCCTTCTGACCTTAAAGTCTATGAGTCTATGAGTCTATGTAGAAGTTTCAGCCTTCTACAGCACCGTTGAGTGAACCTTAGAGCTCTCCCGGGTGTGTATGCACCCAGCATTGTGGCAAAGAGCTCGAGCATGCTCAGTATAGCTCTCAGAGAAGGTTGTTGCCTTGTTTCTCTGCGGCTGCTAATGAACCTCACTGCAAATACAAGTATTTCATGTAGCTCCTATGGTAGTGTGTGACTGTACTCTGCTTCTCTATAGACTAATAAATTCCATTATATGGAGAGTTGTTCCCTGCATTGCATTTGAGAATGATATTCCAGTATCCCTGGGGAGTAGGGTGACCAGACAGCAAATTTGAAAAATCGGGCCCGGGGTGGGGGGGTAATAGGAACCTATATAAGAAAAAGACCCAAAAATCAGGACTGTCCCTATAAAATTGGGACATCTGGTCACCCTACTGGGGACTGACTATTGGCATGCACTGCTGACCTGGAGACCAGTATGTGACAGTCAACTAACCATTTTTCTGCTATTAACTACATTTTTTCAAACTTCACTTTACCCTTCCTTTTTTCATATTTTGTAATGGCATATCCATTTGTCCCATCCTGTATAGTCATATGCAGATTTGCTTTCTATTTTCCGCACAGATCTTTGAAGTATTTCAGCTTCTTGTGCACTGGGGAAGAAACTAGTCTAGATGCAGTTGGAGCTCTGTGGCTAGCTGTTAGTCATACCATTCCAGGTCAATAGAGTCCAGTGCTAATTGTTTTCCAATTTTATTTTGACCTGATACCTACAAGAGTATCAGAATCTCTCAAAAATATGATACATATGTTTTTACTTAATAACATTTAAAAATAAAGATTGAACATTCGTTATGGATGTCACACATACAGTGAGTACTATTAAAATAATATAGACTTAGCTATTTTAAAAAATCTCAGGTAGTTAGATGCCCAATCTCCAATTTCAACTGCAATAGAAACAAGACTTCTAGGAAATGCGGGTAAATCCTATCACAACATGTATAATTCATGATTTCAAGGTCAAGGGCATTCAATAGGCTCTAGTTTCACCACTTAACTGTAGTAATGTAGACAGAAACCATTGTTGTTCTTTAAAAGGCAGCACGTAAAAACCACTGAAAATTGAGTGACTCTTCTGGAAATGAAAAACAAATAGTCATTACACTTGGCACCATAAAAATTAGTTTTTAGGTAGGCACAGTATGTACTTTTGCCACAGTATGTGTAATAGTCTCTATCTCATATACTATAGTAAATTTAACCACTGCAGGTGGCAGATATCCAGTTTATAACAGTGCCCACTCCACTACAACTTGGTTTTTGTTTCACAAAATGATTGTAAACGTTTACAATATGTCTTATAGTATTTCATTTCCAATTTGGCTGAAATGTGCAAATGTCTCATGGTTTTATAATCATGCAGTCTTGTTTGCAATGCAAAAAGCAATTTCCACTTATGGCCAAAACTTGCAAAAGCACATTAGAGGAAGTGGGATGGGATGTAGAGGTTTTTCATTAAACTAATGCTTTTTCGCTTCTATCTATCTGTCTATGTTCTTATAACATTCCTGGTATGAGACTTACTATCTGAGTCCTTGACTTTTGAAAAGTTGTAGTCAACAGCAAATATAATGATGGATGATAAGGAAACATGGCTTCCATGGGTTGTAACTGCTTCCAGTTGTTGAATGTCAAATGTGATGTGTATATTTCAGGTTGTCTCTTCAATGTCTTTTCTTTTTCCTCAGCAAAACCAATGGGTTAAAAAAAGTATATGTTCATATCTAGTGAGGTCTTTATAGAAAATTTGTTTTAAATCATGTTAGGGACTGATCCTGCAAAAAATCAGAATATTTCAATGGGATGGAAACCCTATAGACTTAAGTAGGTGTTGAGGGCCTCCATAATTGGGTCCTCAATTTTTCTGTCAGCCAATCAAGCATTGCTTTGTATCTGCCATCCAATTACACTGTCATTTCCTACATGCAAATCTTATTTTTTTTAAAGTCTTTGAAAAAAAGGAAAAAAACTCATCACCTTTCCCAGTAAAAGACATGGGTTTAAAAGTAGAGTAGTTTTGTTTTTTAAACTGTACAAGTAATTTCAATTTGTCCATAAAATAATATCAGTGCAGGATTTTCAGTACAAAAGGTTTATACAGTATAAGCATGTAAGGTCATTTTATAAAGAGAAACATAACTGCATGAACTTTAAAGTGAAATATTATTTTACTGAAAATAACTTCCTTATTTTATTAAATGCCCCCTTTTTTTTTTTTACTACACACACCACTGCCTCATGATTGTTTTTCTCTGTGCTCAAAGTATGTTAAAAATATTCAACTGATCCCTATAGATCTAAACGTAGCTGTGTTTAGAATTCTGAACCATCACATTAAGGCAGTTTGAATTCTTTCATCTGGCCATATGGTAATTAACTGATATTTAAAAAAAAAAAAAAAAAAAAAAGGATGTTCATTTGTTGCAGGTTTCTTGCCAGTAAAATCGAAGACATCAAAATGTTTCAGGGGCTACTATTAGCTCAACAAAGGGGCACAATAATTAGAGTGATGCATTAATCACCTAGTCATCTTAGTTTGCTGTAAAGGTAACTATCTATAGGTAATCATTAAACTTATCATTAATTCATGAAATAAAACGAACAAGATTTTTTAGGAGTCCAGTAAATATTCACCTCTAAAATGGCAATGGAAATACAATTTTGTTACTATTTTTAATGCATATACTGTTGATGTAAGTGAAAATGCATACCTGAAATGCAGAATGCTTTTTATGTTTATTGCTTTCCATTTTTGGAAATACAACTTTTAAACATCTGCATGATCATAATACATATGTGTCCAAAATGACTACATATGTTTTTCAGTTCAATTCAGATGATTAAAAGTGGATTTAATGAGCTGTACAGGTGAAAACAATAAGTTATACAAAGGAAGGGTGTATATATTTTGCACTTTTAAACAACTTTTTCTAACAAAAAGCTTATTATTGTGTAGTATACCATAGTTCCACTTTCCAGTGGTACTCTTGCTATTGTCACTGTGTTGTCTTTACATCAGAATATTAACAGATGGTACATGTACACATTGTACTTCAAAAGTGATTTCTATAATGCAATATGTGCTTCTTGTCACTATTCTTAAATTCCACTAGGAAAAATATACCCATCATGAATCAATAAGTACATGCCAATGATTTTTTTAAAAATTGTGAATGTACAGTGTTAATTAGCAAACCAAATACTGTAGCAATGTATGAGAACCACTTTGGAAACGTAAAGCTGTTTATCTCCATGGACGTTACTTTTGTATAGAGGTTTTTCAATAAATAACTTTCTTTATTATTTGTGTTTATTGGTTTACTTATAAAATAAATGCAAGGGTTCTATTACTGACAGTTTAATGTCTGTATTGTACTACTAGTGGTTTAGAATTCTTGACCATTTTTTATTATTATTGCAGTAGAAACAGTAAAGCCCTCAATTGACAACTAACAGTCTCCTACATCCTGCTGGGTCTTCACTATATACGTTCTAAGCGCTTTATCCAATGCCCATTAAATTCTATGGAAGGAGTCACATTGACACCAATGGGCATTGAATGAGGCCTTTAATGAATATTAAGTCACCATGGATGAAATCCAGGACCCACTGAAGTCAATGACAAAACTCCCATTGACATCTATCGGGATGAGATGTCACCTCTAAGATTGAGAGATATCTGGTATATTTGCTTTTCTATTTTCCCTCTGATAGGGAGAACTTTATACAGGCCAAAAAACAAATGAACACCCAGTACTGGAATCCTACAAAGCATGGAGTCGGATGATTCAGTTGATCATGGAAGGAGGAACCAATGACTTTCAAAACAGGCTCTTTAACCACATATTTTCAACAGACATTCCAGTGGATTTAGCCCGCAGGCAGAAGTCTTTAGATTTGAACAAAATCCTTATAGTTGATATATGAAAAATACTCATAATCAAACTCCGTCATTAGTAAAATAGTAATTCATAGAATATCAGGATAGAAGGGACCTCAGGAGATTATGTAGTCCAACCCCCTGCTCGAAGCAGGACCAATCCCCAGACAGATTTTTTTACCCTAGTTCCCTAAATGGCCCCTTCAAGGATTGAACTCACCTCGCTGGGTTTAGCAGGCCAATGCTCAAACCACTGAGCTATATGGAAAATTCACTGTGAAAGGGAAAGCTTCCTAAAGGGGATGAAGATTTTGAAAAGAGAATACAGTTTAAATTTAAAAAAAAAAAAAGTTACTTCATGAACCTAAACCTAAAAGAAAGAATCACTTGGTTCTTGCAATTAGAAAGAGCTGAGTGTTCGATTGTGGTTGATATTAATGTTATGTGATTTAAAATAATTGTCATTACTTTCTATAAATAGTGATAAACTTTTCGCATCATTAATGCATCAACTGGTAGAGGAGAGGCTAAATTCTCTATCTTTAAGC
Organism: Trachemys scripta elegans; assembly: GCF_013100865.1. Classification (NCBI taxonomy): domain Eukaryota; kingdom Metazoa; phylum Chordata; order Testudines; family Emydidae; genus Trachemys; species Trachemys scripta. The sequence goes on from NC_048300.1 coordinate 167,682,396, forward strand.
ATAGAAGAAGCTAGCTACTTTATGGTAGTCCTAATGAAGAAATGCTAACTATCAATATTTAGTTTGGGGGCTCTATTCTCCAAAACAGATAAAGGCTTTTCTCCTGAGCAAAGAAAGGGTAAATGATACCATAGAAATCAATTTAAACTTTAATCTTGCAATTAGCGGTGTGTGTGGATAGACCACTTAGCCTGCCTGGAACTCATTGCAGAATCTGGCTTTAATCAGAATACTTATCAGGGCATTCCTGCTTAGTGCCCTTTCCACCCTAAATTTTGTTCTGGAGCTACAGCACACACAGTAAATATCTGAGCCTTTTGGCTTCATTCCCTTATCCTGACCAGGTGCCTCACTCTCTGGTGTGTCAACCTGAGGGTGTCTTTATGAAGTTGCCCGAACCCATTCCTTACCTAGGTGTGTAGCTCTAAACATGGCAAACTGGCCTCTGACAATGTTGACTGTGTCACCTAGACTCCAAGCCCAAAGTTCGCCTTTACGTGAAGCTTCCCTGGGTATCAGTTAGTCAGCCAGCCAGGGACGAATCCTTAAACAGATTGGCTGTCTTTGTGGGTTAAAGTTGAACACATCCTAGCTGAAAAGTGTAGGTCCTTATAAGTAAGCTCTCATTTACATACAGCTTAAATTGTATTTTGCAAAGACACATTTGACTTTTTCCCTTTCCCAGTGGTAGTAAATTGTACTCTTCCAGTCAACAGGAATAATTGCTATACCCAGAATAAAATTTAACTATTTGAGCTGTTTCCATGCTCAGAATTAAGGTCCAACTGAGGTTAGTATGCCATTTTGCTGGACACTATTCAAACACATTGGGTGAGAAATGGCTGCCTTATAGAGATTACAATCTAAATAGACAAGTAGATAAAGGGTTGGAGAAAAACTGGAGCAGAGAGTAAAGTGACTTGCCTCAGCTCACCCATCAGCTCAGTGAGAAAACCAAGAATAAAGGTCTCCTGATTCATATTCCACTGATTATGACCTACCTATTGAAACAATGTGAGTGGAGAAAGGGAGGATATTGAGAAAAGGAGGGTTATCACCATGCTTCAGTGGACCACAGTTGAAAATGCCAGATTTAGACAAACTGCTGAAAAATAAGCTAGGCTTACTGCAAACATGTGGTCATTAGGTTATACCAAGTCAGTATCAAAAATAAACTTCTGTCTCACCACACTGATTAACAAGAAGTCAAACATGCAGTCTCCTTAGGCATCTAGCCTTTGTCTAACCACCGAGACACTGGACTCTGTGATGAGTGGTTACTGAAAACCAATTTAATTAATCCTTTAGTAACTAAAATCTAAAGGTTTATTAATAAAAGAAAATAAGAAGAAAGTTAAAATGGTTTAGACCATATACGTGTACATCATATACATACAATAATTGCATTGTCCTTATATGAGGTTTGTAGCAGTGATGTTACGACTGTTGGCTTGTAAGGTCTCTCTGAAGATTCCAGAAGATTGGGGGTCCTGTGGCACCTTTAAGACTAACAGAAGTATTGGGAGCATAAGCTTTCGTGGGTAAGAACCTCACTTCTTCAGATGCAAGTAATGGAAAGCTGCCTCTGGAAATTTCCATTACTTGCATCTGAAGAAGTGAGGTTCTTACCCACGAAAGCTTATGTTCCCAATACTTCTGTTAGTCT